>NC_073393.1:2345000-2402500 GCF_028641065.1 Leucoraja erinaceus
TTACGCCTCACTGAGTATATTCTCACAGGCCGCTAATTAATGAAATAACTAAATGAAAAAAGGACTTTCAAGCAGGTAGATGCAGATTTACAACCAATTAAATATGTGCCTTAACATAGTCTTCCACAAACTCCACACAGCTGAGAATATTATATTTAATGCGCCTTTAATTATACTCATTGAAATTGTATCAAAACAGGCTTATTCACCGTTGAAGATTCACAGCTAGGACAGTAGCTAGACTGATGGTTGGAAGACACAAGGAACTGCAGGCGCTGGAATCTTGCGCAAAGCACCAAGTGCTGGAGGAACTCAAGAGTCAAGAGTGTCTTATTGTCATGTGTCCCAGATAGAACAATGATATTCTTACTAACTGCAGCACAACGTGGAAACATAGCACACACACACACACACACACACACACACACACACACACACACACACACACACACACACACACACACACACACACACACACACACACACACACACACACACACACACACCACACACACACACACACACACACACACACACACACACACACACACACACACACACACAGGAACTGCAGATGCTGGTTTAAACCAAAGATAGACACAAAGTGCTGGAGTAACTCAACAAAGGTAGACAAAAGTGCTGGAGAAACTCAGCGGATGAGGCAGCATCTATGGAGCGAAGGAATAGGTGACGTTTCGTGTTGAGACCCTTCTTCACAATGATGAAGGGATAGGTAACGTTTCGGGTCTGCCTTAGAACTTAAGAAGATAACTTAGGGAGACTTACAAGGCTGGCGTTTGATCACATCCAGAGGATTTTGTTCATGGTCTTTCCCATTTGGACCTGTTTGTTCTGCGAGTGAAGTCGCGGGGCCGTGAAGTTTTGTAACACATGAGAAACGGCAGCACCCGGCAGGCAGCTGATTAAAGTGGGTTGTATCATGTGGAGTGTAAATTAAACAACTCGTAAACTTGCTCAGCGACCATGTAAATGAGATGAAATTAGGATCTCAAATGCAAAGAACAAATATCCATCACGTTAATTAACTATTTAGTTATCATTGCCAGACTGCAATATGCTACCATTTCGATTTTGTCACAAAAATTAAGCGACAAATCCGCTTCTCAAGCCTCAGACAGTCACACAAAATGCTGCAGTAACTCAGCGGGACAGGCAGCATCCCTGGGGAGAAGAGATTGACTAACATTTCGGGTCGAGACCCTCCTTCAGGCTTAATGGCCTGTCCCGCTACACGATTTTATTTGGCGACTCTTTGGACGACAACTCACGACCATACAGGTGACTTGCTGCGGGGTGAAGCCTGTATGGTCGTGAGTAGTCACCCAAAGAGGCGTACCTTTCTCTGCTCGCCGCTGGATTTTCAACATGTTGAACATTTTCGGCGACCTGCAGCGACCATGCCGGGTGCTGGCAAGTCGCCAAAGAAATCGCGTAAGTGGGACAGGCCCTTTAGAGCTCACGTTAGAAACTAAATATAGAATATTGGAACCTCAGAGAGAGAGAGTCACCATCATTGGTGACAAGTGAGTAATATTACCACCGTGCAGATACTTTTTTAAAGATCTGATAGAGTCGCTGCCTCACTGCACCAGTGACCCAGGTTCGATCTTAACTACAGGTGCTGCCTGTGCGGAGTTTGCACGTTCTCCCTCTGATCGCGTGGGTTTCCTCCCGCGCCCCATAGACGTGCGGGTTTGTAGGTTAATTGGCCCTCTGTAAATTCACCCTTGTGTATCGGATAATACGAGTGTGCGGGGATCGCTGGTCGGTGTGGGCTCGGTGGGCTTGAAGTCCCTGCTTCCATGCTGTATCTCTAAATTAAATATTACTATTTTCTCCAGGGTGATTGGTGATGACAATCAGTGCTGTCTTTGCCAGCATTCTCCAGACCCCAAAAAATACTTCAAATTTCAACGTTGTTTAGATGAACAGCTTGTCGCATGCTAAACACATACGCAGTTCTACAATCACACATAACAATCGCCCAACGCAATATTCCACTTCTCCACCAATTCCAATATTGGTGGCCAGTGGGGGGGGGGGGGGGGTCTGGAGCACTAGTATGGGTGTTGAGGGTCAAGTCAAGCACAGGGCAGGCGCAGCCAGCCAACAATACAATCCATTTGCTTTCATTTCAGGTGAGCTCAAGCAAAGCAAAGCCAAAGCAAATGCAAAAGCACAGGGCAGGCCAAACAACTCATTTCATTTCATTAAAGGCTAACAAATCATTTATTGCAAGGACATTAAGGGTTAACAAATCATCATTCATTGCAAGCACATTGCTGGCTAACAAATCATGTATTGCAAACGCATAAAGGGTTAACCACATAAAGCACATAAAGGGTAGACTCACAGTTCAGTAGTCTCACAGTTCGGTAGTCTCACATTTTGGTAGTCTCACAGTTCGGTAGACTCACACTTCGGTAGTCTCACAGTTCGGTAGACTCACAGTTCAGTAGATTCACAGCAGAATCAGAGTTGTGGCCTCTCCCTCACGATCTTTCAGAGTGACTGACTCACGTCCAGGCATCCGGGGTTTTATAGTCCTGCCCTCCCTCCGGAAGGGGCGTTACCTTCATCATGGTGATTGACAGGCGAGAGGACCAATCAGCTGATCTCAGGATTTTTTAAACACTCATATTTTTCATCGATCGGAATAATCCTCGGGGCTGGCTCTGCGGAGGAGGACTGTCAGTAAGGTGGTCAAAAATCATTGCGATATGCGGCAGCGTTTTCTGCCTTATCGTAAGTCCTTATCATGTATCTGTACCCTGTGGACGGCTCGATTGTAATCATGTATAGTCTTTCCGCTGACTGGATAGCATGCAACAAAAGCTTTTCACTGTACCTCGGTACCCGTGACAATATACTAAACTATGAAGATTGACTTCTCCAACTTCAAGTAACCCTTGCTTTCTCTCTCTCTCCATCCCTCCCCCTTCACAGTTCTCTGACCAGTCTGGCTGCCCCTCTGATTACACCTTTGGTATCACCATCTCCTAGCTATCAATGGTATACATTCAGAAAGTATTCAGACCCCTTCAGCTTTTCCACATTTTGTTACGTTACAGCCTTATTTTAAAACGGATTAAATTCATTTTATTTATCATCAATCTACACACAATACCCCAGAATGAAGAATCGAAAACAGGTGCCTAGAAATGTTTGCAAAGTAATTAAAAAGAAATAACTGAAATATCACATTTACATAAGTATTCAGACCCTTTGCTATGACACTCAAAATTGAGTTTAGGTGCATCCTGTTTCCATTGAATATCCTTGATTGGAGTCCACACACCAGTGGTAGATTAAATTGATTGGACATGGTTTGGAAAGGCACACACCTGTCTATATAAGGTCCCACAGTTGACAGTGCATGTCAGAGCAAAAACCAAGCCATGAAGATGAAGGAATTGTCTGTGGACCTCCGAGACAGGATTGTGTCGAGACACAGATCTGGGGATGGGTATAAAACAATTTCTTCAGCGTTCAAGAATTCAGACTGGGGCGGAGGTTCACCTTCCAACAGGACAATGACCCTACGCACACAGCCAAGACAACGTAGGAGTGGCTTCATGACAAGACTGTGAATGTCCTTGAGTGGCCCAGCCAGGGCCCGGACGTGAACCCGATCGAACATCTCGGGAGGGACCTGAAAATAGTTGTGCATCGACGCTCCTCATCCAACCCGACAGAGTTTGAGAGGATCTGCAGAGAAGAATGGGAGAAATTACCCAAATACAGGTGTGCCAAGCTTGTAGTGTCATGCCCAAGAAGACTTGAGGCTGTAATCGCTGCCAAAGGTAACTCAACAAAGTACTGAGTAAAGGGTCTGAATACTTATGTATATGTGATATTTCAGTTATTTATTTTTATTACTTGGCAAAAATTTCTAAACACCGTTTTTGTTTTTTTATTATGGGGTATTGTGTGTAGAATGATGATAAATAAAGAAGGAATGTAATCCATTTTAGAATAAGGCTGTAACGTAACAAAATGTGGAAAAAGTGAAGGGGTCTGAATACTTTCTGAATGCACTGTATTCTACATTTTCCTTGAGCTACATCATGTAATCTCTTCCACTTCCTTACTTCTGTAACTCCCTCTGTCCAGATCCCCAGTCTTAAGAAGGGTCTCGACCATCATCCAGAGATGCTGCCTGTCCCGCTGAGTTACTCCAGCGTTTTGTGGCTGTCCCGTTCAGAGTTCCACCGTGCCTTTAATTCTGGACCCGAAGTGGGGTGGACCCAGTATGGTGGTGGGGTGGGGGTGTGGGGGGGGACCTGGTATGGGAGGGTATTATACACCAGTTAGTATGATATCGGTGGTGGGGAAGATGTCAATTGTAAAAGGTGAAATAGAGGCACATTTGGAAAGCAGTAGCAGAATCGGTCCGAGTCAGCATGGCAGATGCAGTTTAATGTGGATAAATGTGAGGTTATCCACTTTGGTGGCAAAAACAGGAAGGCGGATTACTATCTGAATGGTGTCCAGTTAGGAAAAGGGGAAATACAACGGGATCTGGGGGTGCTTGTTCTTCAGTCAATGAAAGTAAGCATGCAGGTACAGCAGGCAGTGAAGAAAGCTAATGGCATGTTGGCCTTCATAACAAGAGGAGTTGAGTATAGGAGCAAAGAGGTCCTTCTGCAGTTGTACAGGGCCCTAGTGAGACGACACCTGGCGTATTGTGTGCAGTTTTGGTCCCCTAATTTGAGGAAGGACATTCTTGCTATTGAGGGAGTGCAGTGTAGGTTTACAAGGTTAATTCCCGGGATGGCGGGACTGTCATATGCTGAGAGAATGGTGCGGCTGGGCTTGTACACTCTGTAATTTAGGATGAGAGGGAATCTTATTGAAACCTATAAGATCATTAAGGGTTTGGACACGCTAGAGGCAGGAAACATGTTCCCGATGTTGGGGGAGTCCAGAACCAGGGGCCACAGTTCAAGAATATGGGGTAAGCCATTTAGAATGGAGATGAGGAAATACCTTTTCACACAGAGATGTGAGTCTGTGGAATTCTCTGCCTCAGAGGGCGGTGGAGGCCGGTTCTCTGGATGCTTTAGAAAGAGAGTTTGATAGAGCTCTTAAAGATAACAGAGTCAAGGGATATGGGGAGAGGAAGGAACGGGGTACTGATTGTGGATTACATTGAATGGCGGTGCTGGCTCAAAGGACCGAATGGCCTACTCCTGCATCTATTAACTATTGTCTATTGATTGCTGGCAGATCAATTTCCCTCCTGGGATTTGAGTTCTATCATATTGTGTTGTGAATGTGTACAAACAACCTCACTGTAACAAGTGCACGTGACATTAGAGGATCAGTCGGTCAACAAGTACCTCCTTCTTGCTGATGCTTGGACGTCAGATTACCACAGTTGTGCGCTGTGCAGGAATAATGATCTTGAAAGAAAATAAACGATTTACAGCCGCTGCTGTATACGGAGTAGTGATGGTTCACATTGAATACACGGGAGTGCTGGAGATGAATGATTGACATATCGGGTCTCAGTCACTGCCCAGCCTGACACACACAACATGCAGGAAGTGGGAAAGGATTACACACACACAGACATGCTCACACACACACACACACACACACACACACACACACACGCGCATGCACACACACACACACACGGACACACACGCTCTCACACACACACACACACACACACGCTCTCACACACATGCACACACACGCGCATGCACACACACACAAGCATCCCCACACACACAAGTGCCCCCACACAGACACACGCGTGCACACACACACGCTCTCACACGCACACGCACACACACGCGCTCTCACACACACACGCACACACACACGCGCACACACACACGCTCTCACACACACACAAGCACCCCCACACACACACACACACACTCACTCACATTTCACATAATTGGAGCAAATTACTTCATTTCAAAGAAATCTGGGACAAAATGCCTTTAATCGATGAAGGACGAGTTGGGAGATACTGTAGAAATCTTTGAGCCTGTTTGTGATTTTCACCACAGAATATTTTGTGTAAAATTCCCATTAGGAATCAAGACATCTCCCCATTGACAAATCAATGTGTACATCACACTGAGCTGTCAAGATCCATAATACAATTGGTTTGACTTTGACAATAATAACAAGCAAAACTAATATGTTCCATTAGATCTCAAGACTGCCGAGTGATTTACTAATGTATCCGACGGTATATTGTATGAAAATTCTTTGTAAACCACTTTTGCAAGAACGTTCATTTAATTTCCCAAAAGCATATTAGCTTCGTACGAAACTTTCAAGAAGGACAACAAGCAATTAATACAATCTTTGTTTTGACATGGCAATGATGTCCCGTCGATCCCCATCACAGAGAGTAACGAAAGACAGAAAAACTGCAGGCAGTTGCAAAGTGGCACTGCTGATGAAGTGGTTGAGGCGTGTGTTACATCAACTCTAGCAGTCAAGGTTACATTGGCTTAAATTGGTTCCATAAACTTACCTCTTTATTGATTCACAAGCACTGGGATCACACTGGGCAGTATTGTACTTAGTTTTGGTCTCCCACCTACAAGAAAGATGACAGTAAGCTGGAAGATTTGCGAGGATGTTGTCAGGACACGAGCTACACAGGGAGAAGTTGGGCAGACTAGGACTTTAGCAGGAGGCTGAGGGGCAACCTTAAGGAGAGGTATAACATCACACGGGGAGTGCACAGAGTCTTTTACCCAGAATCAGGGAACCCAGAAACTAGAGGATGCAGACACAAGGAACTGCAGATGCTGGTTTACAAAATAAAAAACAGAGTGCTGGAGTAACTCAGCGGGTCGGGCAGCATCTGTGGAGAACATGGATAGGTGACATTTCACAGAGTGCTGGAGTAACTCAGCGGGTCAGGCAGCATCTGTGGAGAACATGGATAGGTGACGTTTCACAGAGTGCTGGAGTAACTCAGAGGGTCAGGCAGCATCTATGGAGCTAAGGAAATAGGCAACGTTTCGGGCCGAAACCCATAAGGGTTTCGGCCCGAAACGTTGCCTATTTCCAGAAGGATTTCGGCCCGAAACGTTGCCTATTTCCTTCGCTCCATAGATGCTGCTGCACCATAACTCAGTGGGTCAGGCAGCATCTGTGTAGAACATGGATAGGAGATGTTGGAACCCTTCTGTAGACTGACTGTAGCGGGGGAGAGACAACGGGATATTGTTTCCAGTGCCTGCAAGGTCGGCTACAGAAGGATCCGTCGGGCGGGCGAGGGTTGGTCGGGCGGGAGAGGAGCGGAGCGGAGAGAGATGTGGGCTCACAGGCCGAGCTGGTCGAGGGAGATGGAGGAGGCCCTGCAGAAGCCTGGGCCTCGCCTGGATTGGGAGCCCCTCCAGTACATCCAGAGCATGGGCCCGGACTTTGGACTTTTTCCCTTTGTATAAAATGACGCCCAAATATGGCGACTTGTGCATATGTGAGCTGTGCAAAAATAATATTGCTGTGCAGAGCACACTGGATAATAACGCACCATTAAACATTCTAGCAACGGACGATTACTGAAGATGCTCACACACACACACGTAAACGCTCATTGGTATCACTGGAACCACAATCCCGATACAATAGACAATAGGAGCAGGAGTAGAGGCCATTCGGCCCTTCGAGCCAACACCGCCATTCAATGTGATCATGGCTGATCATCCCCAATCAGTACCCCGTTCCTGCCTTCTCCCCATATCCCCTGACTCTGCTATTTTTCGAGCCCTATCTAGCTCTCTCTTGAAAGCATCCAGAGAACCGGCCTCCACCGTCCTCTGAGGCAGAGAATTCCACAGACAGCTGTAAATACATTCTGCATTTTAGCCAATTCCTGCTTTGTGTTAGGCATGGACCCTTCGATTATTTATGTCATCTTAAAGTCTTCCCACTGAACACACAAAAACCGTCATTGTCAACTCTAAATGCAAAACGATTATTAGTTCAGCAGCTTATTTACTTTCTAAAACCAGAGAGGAGACTGACAATTAACAAATAACCATTATGAAATGTTACCTCTTAGTTGATAAGTGGTCCCATCATCCAAACCTGTCAACATGCATTACATTTAAATTCCTAGAATTTACATGGAAGTAAATAAGCAATAAAACACTGTCGAGTCTGTGCCCATTAAAACAAGATCACATTTGGGAAGAATAATCGGTAACCATTGAATGAATTTCAAAGCAAGATATTCGTGATAGCCCTGTCCCACTGTACGAGTTCATTCCAAGAGCTCTCCCGAGTTTAAAAAAAAATCAAACTCGTGGTAAGCACGGAGAATGAACGTAGCGGGTACGTCGGAGCTCGGGGACGTCTCTTAGCGGCTCGTAACGCTAACGGCAGGTACTTGGGAAGACTCGCTAACGGCAGGTAAGCACGGGAAGACTGGTGAAGATTTTTCAACATGTTGAAAAATGTCCACGAGAGCCCCGAGTACCGACGAGTGGCTATTACCATAAATCTCCGAGTTCGAATCGCGGCAAACTCGGGAGAACTCTTGGAATGAACTCGTACCGTGGGACAGGGGTTTAAGGCAACCATCCAGTTCCACATTTGTCCATTTAATATGCGCCAAGTTAGCGGAAAGACCACACACGATTACCATCGCGCCACTTACAGTGTACACATACATACGAGACGAGACCACTTTATTTATCCCAAGAGGGAAATTGATCTGCCAACTGTCATAAAACACACATCAAGATACATGACACATGGTGAGTGGAAAGTCCAGGATTGGGGATGTGCAAAGATTGGGGGGGGGGGAGGAGGGGGAGTCAGTCTACCCCACGACAGAAGGGGGAGCAGTTGTACAGTTTGATAGCCACAGGGAAGAAGGATCTCCTGTGGCGTTCTGTGCTGCATCTTGGTGGAACCAGTCTGTTGCTGAAGGTGCTCCTCAGGTTGACCAGTGTGTGTCACGGAGTGGGTGAGATGTATTGTCCTGGATGCTCCGCAGTTTGAGGAGCATCCTCCCCTCCAAGACCCACCCTCCCATTAATCTAACATGATAAGGAATAACGTTTAGTGTAAAGGTGAAGTCATTAAAGTCCAATCAAAGGTAGTCCGAGGGTCACAATGAGGTAGATGGTAGGTGAGGACCGCTCTCTGGTTGTGGTAGGATGGTTCAGGTGCCTGATAACAGCTGGGAAGAAACTGACGCTGAATCTGCTCACTTCCCTTCTCTGCAAATGCACCACTGATGAGATGGCCAAATGTGTTTAATTATTGAACTGACCATGGAACAATCATATTAGTACTACACGCAGCAGCATAACAGGCCTGTGATCACCGCACTTATGGATAATATATAATGAACAAAAATGTGATGAATTAATAACCCCAATACTCGTGCTAAAAAAGTCCGTTAGTGTAAAAAACAGGGTTCTCCGAACTTCACAGTTGAACTTAGTGTTGCGTTCAAGAGCCTGATTGTTGTTGAGGAAAAAGACACAGATTGCTGAGGAACTCAGCGGGTCAGGCAGCATCTGTGGAGAACATGGATAGGTGACGTTTCACAGAGTGCTGGAGTAACTCAGCGGGTCAGGCAGCATCTGTGGAGAACATGGATAGGTGACGTTTCACAGAGTGCTGGAGTAACTCAGCGGGTCAGGCAGCATCTATGGAGCTAAGGAAATAGGCAACGTTTCGGGCCGAAACCCGTAAGGGTTTCGGCCCGAAACGTTGCCTATTTCCAGAAGGATTTCGGCCCAAAACGTTGCCTATTTCCTTAGCTCCATAGATGCTGCTGCACCATAACTGAGTGGGTCAGGCAGCATCTGTGGAGAACATGGATAGGTGACGTTTCACAGAGCCCTGGAGTAACTCAGCGGGTCAGGCAGCATCTGTGGAGAACATGGATAGGTGATGGGCGACGTTTCGGGTCAGGACCCTACTCCAGTCTGAAGAAGGGTCTCGACCCGGAAAACGTCACCTATCCATGTTCTCCACAGATGCTGCCTGACCCGCTGAGTTACTCCAGCACTCTGTGTCCTATTTGTAGTAATAGATGCCAGTTTGTCTGCCACATAATTTTTTTTGCTGCATAGATGAAGTTTAAAATTAATTGTTTTTTAAAAAAAAAGATGCATCAGTATTGTTTTCACATCAGCATTGGGATGGTTGAATATTTAACTGGGGTTGATAAAAGATAAGGTACCTGAGCGGTGTAGATGCAATAACATCCCACGCAACACTGAGTCGGGCTGAAGCAGTCTTACTGGATGTGCAGGCCCCAGCATTTTGTGTCTATCTTCAGTATTACTAGAGGTTTAATGGCCATGTCAGCTTGATGCATTCTCCGAGATTGCCGAGGAGATTCCGAAATGGTTTTATTCTCCCCAAGAGGATAATTTCTCCGTTCCAAATTCTGTTGGGGATTTTGGATGATTGCTGTAACTATTTGTACTGCAGTATGTACCCGAGTCTGGTGGTCTCAAGCTTTTAAATTGAAGCGAACAGAATTAGGCCATTCGGCCCATCAAGTGTACTCGATCACGCCTTTCAATCATGGCTGGTCCATCTCTGCCTCCTAACCCCATTCTCCTGCCTTCTCCCCATTACCTCTGACACCCGTACCAATCAAGAATAGTAGCTTCGGTATCTTCTGTCAGTCGGGGGGAGTGGAGAAGAGGGAATGACGATGTGAGAATGGTCCTTGTCTGCTTTCCCGAGGCAGCGTGAAGTGTTGGAGGTGAAAAGCATCAAGATAAATGACAATGATGATCTATCATAGAGATGGCGGAGGCCAAGTGCCATCGTGTATAGCGGGGGAATTCCCTGCACTCCTTTCACTATCACTTAACTACCTTGCGTTCACAGATGATGTCAGGCTGTTATTCATTGATTACAGCTCGGCGTTTAATACAATCATCCCCGCTCAGCCGGAAGTACTGATCTGACCCAGGCGCCGTAATCCATCCCGGGAGCCGGTCCCACACAATTTGAGCCGCATTTCCTCGACACCCTTCGTCTCCCTCCGAGACGCAGGGAGGCGTGTCCTGTACGGGCTCCTCCTCCACACCCTGCACTTCCTCGCCCTGGTCCACCGTCCGGACACCAAGTGGCGGTCAGTGTTGCCGTCCGGTCATGAGGGGGTTCCCCGGTGGGGGTCCCTCTACACAGGGATTCTCCCCCTCTACATTGGGGACCTGGGGTGGAGGGTCCTGCACCGAGGTCTTCCCTGCAACCTGTTTCTCTCGCGGTTCACAGTCTCGCCAGCCGCCTGCCACTGTTGCAGGCTGGAAGAGTCTGTGTACCACGTGTACATGGAGTGCGTGAGGCTGCAGCCAATGTTTGAATATCTAAAGGGGCTGCTCCTTGCCTTCTGGCTGCATTTTTCACCCACCATCCTCATCTTTGGACACCCTGTGCGTAGGGGAGAGGGTAGGGCTGAAGATGTCCTGGTTGGGTTGCTCCTGGGCCTGGCCAAGCTGGCCATCCGCGAGTCACGGCGCCAGGCGGCGGAGGGCTCTACCCGAGCCAGCTGCCTGCCCCTTTTCCGGGGTTACGTCCGTGCCCGGGTGGGATTAGAAAGGGAATACGCCCTGTCTGTGGGCACCCTGAGGGAGTTCCGGGACCGCTGGGCTCCGCAGGGTGTTGAATGTATCCTCAATAAGGATTGTATCATAGTTGTATAGTAGTTTATTATGGATACATGTTTGTATTGTATTATGGTGGTGGGTTCTGGCTTGTTTTATTGTAGTGTAAATATTATTTTTAATAATTGAATAAATTTTGTTGTAATAAAAAAAATAATAAAAATTAAAAAAAAAAAAGCTGGTTACCAAACTGTCAGATCTGGGTCTCTGCGCATCCCTCTGCAATTGGATCCTCGACTTCCCCATCCACAGACCACAGTCTGTTCATATTGGTGGAAATGTGTCAGCCTCGATAACAATCAGCACGGGAGCACCTCAAGGCTGCGTGCTCAGCCCTCTGCTGTACTCACTCTATACTCATGACTGCGTAGCCGGTCACAGTGCGAACTCCATCATCAAGTTCGCTGACGACACCACTGTTGTGGGACGTATCACTGATGGGGATATCGGTGTCGCCAAAAGATTTTGAACATTTCAAAATCCAGCGGCAACAAAAAAAAAGTTGCGACACTTGAGGAAACCCCGTGCGTCATTACGTCGTCACGCCACGTCACGCCGCGCCACGTCACCTCTGCGTTACACCGTGTTACGCCGCATCTCGCCGCGACTTTCCCGGTGACCTGATACGTCAGTCAACGATGCCGGCAGTCGCCGAAAAAAATCGCCCAAGTGGGACAGGCCCTTAATACTAACCTACATACACGCGGGACAATTTACACATACACTAAGCCAATTGACCTACAAACCTGCACGTCTTTGGAGTGTGGGAGGAAGTCGGAAATCCCGGAGAAAACTCACGCAGGTTATGGGGACAACGTACAAACACCGTACAGACAGCGCCCGTAGTCGGGATCGAACCCGGGTCTCTGGCGCTGCTAGTGCTGTAAGGAAACAACTCTGCCGCTGCGCCACCGTGCTGCCATTTTTCATGTGAAACCATCGTGTCTTAGTAAGTGCTTCAATAAAAAATAAAAAAATCGAAAGGAAAATGATAAAACAGAAATGGTCGAACAAACTCTGTGCCACGGAGACTTGGACATAATGACTGCATCTCCTGGTGTGAATATGTGAACTTTATATGTCAATGCTTTCCAATTATAGGAGCGTGATCCCACCACCAGTCACATCTTCCCTGCTTCAATTTTCATGTTTCATGCTCTGCCTTAAAAGTGAAGCATTTGTAGTTATGTTATATCCAGTGCAGAATATCTTACTAAAGCACCATACCTTAATGTGCCAATACAGTGAGCCCAGACTTGAATCAGTCCCCATGCTTGCCCTAACTGCCCTAATAATTTCACAATATAGACAATAGACAATAGGTGCAGGAGTAGAGGCCATTTGGCCCTTCGAGCCAGCACCGCCATTCAATGTGATCATGGCTGATCATCCCCAATCAGTACCCCGTTCCTGCCTTCTCCCCATATCCCCTGACTCTGCTATCTTTAAGAGCCCTATCTAGCTCTCTCTTGAAAGCATCCAGAGAACCTGCCTCCACCGCCCTCTGAGGCAGAGAATTCCACGGACTCACAACTCTGTGTGAAAAAGTGTTTCCTCGTCTCCGTTCTAAATGGCTTACCCCTTATTCTTAAACTGTGGCCCCTGGTTCTGGACTCCCCCAACATCGGCAGGTCACAATAAAATTCTAGGTATGCAAAGGGTCGCTATGGATAGGGCGCTGACAGTTATAAAGTGTTCAATGTTGTCCCCAATGGTCCTCCTTGCTTCTCTGCACCCCCCCCCTCACATGTCAGGTCCATCTCTTAGCAAGTTTAATATGATTGAACTGTCCTCTCTACGTGATTGTTACCAACAGAATGTAGATTGACAGCCAGCCAAACTCGATGCAATAATCAGACACGAGTCAGGAAGTTAGCATCTCATCTCTTAAGTTTAAGACTGCACACACTCCACACACATCTGGATCTCCTGCCATCAGGAAAGAGATACTGCAGCATCAAAGCCCGGACAACCAGACTGCTAAACAGCTTCCTGCCACAGGCTGTGAGGCTGCTAAACAGTCACTCCACCTGATTCTGCTGCTTTTGCACTGACAATTTAATAACTGGCACTGAGTAATAACTCTGGCACTGACTCAGGCCACTGCCCTGGATATTTTATGACTGTTTTTTTTACTTGTATTTTAATGTTGCTTTTTTTTTACCTGCACTTTTTGAAACTATTCGCACTGTTTTTATCAGGAACTGGATTGTTTTTTATTGTTTTTATTTATGCGGGAAATGTTTAAGTTTTTATGAGCGATGCTCCGGTATTCTCTGGGAAACGTCTTCTCATTTTGCACTGGACAACTGTTGCTTTGCATGATGACAATAAAAGGAAGATGATAATGATAATGAGTTTCCAGTGCTGTCATTCTAATTATTGAAAAGCCAGTGGTTTCACCATAAAGGAGAAGAAAGATACACAAAAATTACTCTCCCTTGCAGAAATATACATTTAAATAGAAATAAACATATAGGGCAAATATATAATAAACGATCCTATTAACAACCAAAGCAAATCCAATTCCTTGTGTGTAAGGTGCTACAAAAATGGCCACCAGCTAACAAGCTAAACATTCACAAATGCTATGAAGTTAATGAAATGAGTTAAACATCATCTGCCATAAATATTCTCTAATATAGCATTCCAAGCATACAGTGAACTATATACACTTACAGCCATTGCTCTCTTAGGTGTAGCAAGCTAGGATTGGGATGGATTGCTTCTGCTGCTGAACTTGATAGAAAAAATCCAAAAGACTGCTTCCTGCTTCCTGCTTCCTGCTTCCTGCTTCCTACCTCCGACTTCCTACCTCCTACTTCCTACTTCCGACTTCCTACTTCCTACTTCCTACTTCCTACCTCCTGCTTCCTGCTTCCTGCTTCCTACTTCCTACTTCCTACTTCCTACTTCCTACTTCCTACCTCCTACTTCCTGCTTCCTACTTCTTGTTCTTAAATTCCAACAGAGGACAGAATAATGATAGAACACCATTGTTTAAATGAGTTTAAATCTAAAATTCACCTCGTGCGAATTGCATTACTTGCGTTAGAATTCTAGCGTTGGAAGGCTCTAAACCTCCTCCATGATCTCTGTCGGGTAGAAACAAGCAACTGCAGATGCTGGTTTACAAGGACTGTTTGGACAGCAGGCAACACAAAGCTTTTCACTGTACCTCGGTACGTAGGTATAGAGTGATACAGCGTGGAAACAGGCTCTTCAGCCCAACTTGCCAACACTGGCCAACATGTCCCAGCTACACTAGTCCCACCTGCCCGCGTTTGGTCCATATCCCCCCAAGCCCTGCCCTATCCACATGACAACAATACTCACAGGGTTTTTTCTAGATAATTTAGGCAAAACCAACTACTCGAATATTAAGTGAGCCTTGCATTCCCTCTCTCTCCATCCCTCCCCCACCCTGCTTATCCTACTAGTTTCACTGTCGTTCTCTTGTATCGCTTGTTCTGACCTTCACTGCAACCAACAATGGGCCATTGTGGGCTCCACCTTTCCTTGATCATCGTCGATGGCTTTGATTTGTCCTTTTGCATGCCTTTCGTTCATTTGTTCTTTGTACCTCTTCACATCTCTCCTTTCCCTCTCCCCTCACTCTTGGCCTGAAGAAGGGCCTCGATCCGAAACGTCACCCATTCCTTCTCTCCAGAGATGCTGCCTGTCCCGCTGAGTTACTCCAGCATCTTTTGTCTATCTTTGGGTTAAACCAGCATCTGCAGTTCCTTCCAACATAATCAAATATTGCTCCTTACTAACGAGCCCTAGTAGCCCTCAATGATGTTGGGGCTAACTGGACAATAAGGTCATAAGGTCAAAGGTACACAAAATTGCTGGAGAAACTCAGCGGGTGCAGCGAAGAAAATAGGCGACGTTTCGGGCCGAAACCCTTCTTCAGACTAAGCATACGTGATAGGAGCAGAATTAGGCCATTCGGCCCATCAAGCCTACTCCGCCATTCAATCATGGCTGATCTATCTCTCCCTCCTAACCCCATTCTCCTGCCTTCTCCCCATAACCTCAGACACCCGCACTAATCAAGTATCTGTCTATCTCTGCCTTAAATGAGTCTTTCACAACCACAGTGCCAACTGGATGTGATGCACATCCTGTTTCGAGTATCTCCCCCTCCTATGCCTTTAAATTATATATATTTTTTAAAAGATCGACATATTTTTTCTTATTATATTCAGTATTCCACTCACACCATTGGTTGCATTGCAAGCTGAAGGCATTGAAGGAATTTTAAACTAATGGTGTGATTCACGAAGTGTTAATTTATTTGTTGGTCAACCCTCACATGTCCATTCCATTCTCCAGTTAAACTGTTAAATACCTCGTCCTGTAAATAAATGCCTGAAAGATGTTCCTAATGTGTCCAAGTCAATGAAGGCGAAGAGTATAAATTACAAACCTTTAACAAAAATAGACAATAGGTGCAGGAGTAGGCCATTCGGCCCTTCAAGCCAGCACCGTCATTCAATGTGATCACGGCTGTTCATCCAGAATCAGTACCCCGTTCCTGCTTTTTCTCCATATCCCTTGATTCCATTAGCCCTAAGAGCTAAATCTAACTCTCTCTTGAAACCGTCCGGTGAATTGGCCTCCACTGCCTCCTGTGGCAGAGAATTCCACAGATTCACAACTGAAAAACGGTTTTCCTCATCTCAGTCCGAAATGGCCGACTCCTTATTCTAAAACATTTTTCTTGTATCTAGCCATTTCCAACCTCTTAAGAATTTGATATGCTTCATTTCTTCCCGACATCCCTAGTGCATTTAAACTTTCATTTCAAGATAAACAGTGGCAATAGAGCTGACCTGATGTTTTCCAGATATATCCTCGCAGTTCCAATTGGTCCATGCCAACCAAGATGCCCCATCTACACAAGTCCCATGTGCCCGCCTTTGGCCCAAATCCCTCAAATCCTCATGTAGGAAAGAACTGCAGATGCTGATCCAAACCGAAGATGGACACAAAATGCTGGAGTAACTCAGCGGGACAGGCAGCATCTCTGGATACTGATTCCTTCTCTCCAGAGATGCTGCCTGTCCTGCTGAGTTACTCCAGCATTTTCTGTCCATCTTCCCTCCAAACCTGTCCTATCCATGTGTTTAAGAAGGAACTGCAGATGCTGGAAAACCGAAGATGGACACAAAAATGCTGGAGAAACTCAGCGGGTGCAGCAGCATCTACGGAGCGAAGGAAATAGGCAACGTTTCGGGCCGAAACCCTTCAACGTTTCGGGGAAGGAAATAGGCAACGTTTCGGGCCAAAACCCTTCAGGAAGGAAATAGGCAACGTTTCGGGCCGAAACCCTTCAGGAAGGAAATAGGTAAAGTTTCGGGCCGAAACCCTTCCGGGTTTCGGCCCGAAACGTTGCCTATCTCCTTCGCTCCATAGATGCTGCTGCACCCGCTGACTTTCTCCAGCATTTTTGTCTACCTGTCCTATTCATGTACCTGTCCAAGCGTCTTTTTAGTCCCTGCCTCAACTACCTCTGCTGGCAGCTGGTTCCCTCTGTACAAAACAGTTGCTCCTCATGTTCCTATTAAACCTTCTCCCCCTCTCACCTCGACAAACTGTTATCACTTTAGAGTTCCTTGCATCAAACCATGAAGTCCAGTTTAATTTAACTCCCCACCATTGCATATCCCCTTCCCAAATAAACTGTGTTTTAAAATCCAAAATATAATGTTTTTTTTTAAATAAATAAAGCCCCTTTCTTGCACAGCGAGGCATAACGACGGCAGATGCAATAGTGAGCGGCATGGCTGCCAGGCGGACTGTGATTGATGGGGAGAGGGGCGAGCGGTCCTGAAATTCTATTCCAGCGCGAGTCGCTGAAACTGTTCATCTGTCAAGCACGATAAGAAGCGTGGCGTTCTTTAATCTTTGCCGCAGCGACTTATAACGGCTCCATTACCGAGAATTATTCTATTTCATCAAAGAGGTTCGCAGGGTATCAGTGACTCTCAGAGGTCAGAGCTGCATACTGAGAGAGAAAATGGCAACACTCTGACTGATTATACAGTGTGCTCTGGGGATGCGATGGTAAATCAAGTTATCACTGCCCCAGCACGATGTACGTGTCCGCGTTCATATTGCGTTGAAATTAATGCCTCTAATTGTCTTACAAGTTCAGGGGATTGGGAACCAACCCAGCGCCTTATATCTTTATTCATTATGGCTTTATACATCGGAGCCAGTTTAAATCAGCTGGGTAGGAAGGAACTGCAGATGTTGGTTTAAACCGAAGATCGGGCACAAAAACGCTGGAGTAACTCAGCGGGACAGGCAGCATCTCTGGAGAGAAGGAATGGGTGACGTTTCGGTTCGAGACCCTTCTTCAAAATGAGCTGTGCATTGATAGCCCCGACATCAGGTACAAGATCTAGATTGGAGCCAAATTGTTGTCCATGAAGAACATTCAACTTGCAACTCAATATTTCCACGATGACTGGTGTCAAGCTGGGAAGGCAGTAGAGAGGATTTACAAGGATGTCTCCAGGACTAGAGGCCCTGAGCTATAAGGGAAGGGTGATCAGGCTGGGACTCTATTCCTTGGAGCGCAGGAGGGTGAGGGGTGATCTTATAGAGGTGTACACAATCATTAGAGGAATTAACCTGGTGAACCTACGCTGCACTCCCTCAATTGCAAGAAGGTCCTTCCTCAAATTAGGGGACCAATACTGCACACAATACTCCAGGTGTGGTCTCACTAAGGCCCTGTACAACTGCAGAAGGACCTCTTTGCTCCTATATTCGATTCTGCCTTTATAACAAGAGCATCTATGGAGCGAAGGAATAGGTGACGTTTCGGGTCGAGACCCTTCTTCGGACTGATGTGGAGGGGGGGAGAAAGGAAGAGGCGGAGACAGTGGGCTGTGGGAGAGCTGGGAAGGGGGGGGGAAGGAGGGAGAAAGCAGGGACTACCTGAAATTGGAGAAGTCAATGTTCATACCGCTGGGGTGTAAACTACCCAAGCGAAATATGACGTGTTGCTCCTCCAATTTGCAGTGGGACTCACTCTGGCCATGGAGGAGGCCCAGGACAGAATGGTCGGATTGGGAATGGGAGGGGGAGTTGAAGTGCTGAGCCACTGTGAACTGAGCGGAGGTGTTGGGCGAAGCGATCGCCAAGCCTGCGCTTGGTTTATAGACGTGTGTAACAGCATGAAGGGAATAAATAAGATGAATGCACAGAGTCTTTTATACAGGATAGCGGAATCAAGAACTAGAGGGCATAGGTTGAGGGTGAGAGGGGAAGTATTGAACAGGAACCTGAGAGGCAACTTTTTCCACTCAGAGGGTGGTAGGTGCACGGAATGACAGCACCTGAGGTCAGGCACGAACCTGGGTCTCCGGCGCTGCGAGACAATAGACAATAGGTGCAGGAGTAGGCCATTCGGCCCTTCAAGCCAGCACCACCATTCAATGTGATCATGGCTGATCATCCCCAATCAGTACCCTGTTCCTGCCTTCTCCCCATATCCCCTGACTCCACTATCTAGCTCTCTCTTGAAAGCATCCAGAGAACCGGCCTCCACCGCCCTCTGAGGCAGAGAATTCCACAGACTCATCACTCTCTGTGAGAAAAAGTGTTTCCTCGTCTCCGTTCTAAAAGGCTTACTCCTTATTCTTAAACTGTGGCCCCTGGTTCTGGACTCCCCCAACATCGGGAACATGTTTCCTGCCTCTAGCGTGTCCAAACCCTTAACAATCTTATATGTTTCAATGAGATCCCCTCTCATCCTTCTTCTTCTTCTTCTTGCGTATGGCGTGCACAGCCTAAAGTTGCAGGACAACTTGTTCTATTTGATCTTACTTGATTGTGCGTGCCAGGTTGATTGCATTCGGCGAAACAGGGCGGAAGGTTGCAATCCTTCTAAACTCCTGAGTGTACAAGCCCAGCTGCTCCATTCTCTCGGCATATGACAGTCCCGCCATCCCGGGAATTAACCTTGTAAACCTACACTGCACTCCCTCAATAGCAAGAATGTCCTTATCCAGAGACAGCAGCTCTACCCGCTGCACCATTGTGCATTCACCGTAAACACCAAGGCATCTGCTGAGCAGACGCAAGCTTTGCTTTCAAACAGTAATGTACTTTATAGCCGGCAGATGAGCTAAATCCTCCAGAAGGTTCAAGAGGGGAGAATAATCCATCTAACGATGTTTCCGTGACAATGCTTGTCGCGGTGTAAACCTTGCTCGTTTGAATAATGGCTCCATTTCCAATCAAGATTCCCACTGAACCTTCTGTGTGTAATCGTGTTAATGAAAACTGTTCGAGCCATTGAACGAGAAAAAAAACGTCGCTACCCAGTTGTATAATGTTCTACATATTTACCCTGGTCGTCACTTTCCCTTAATTGGACACAGAAGATTTTCTAATTACCACTAATTATGCAGCATTAGAGCCATGCTCGCAGGCACGGAATGGCTGCCATTACAACGGGCTTATGTCCCGGATGGCCAGGATTGATTCATTCTTTGCCACATCACCTGCCAGATTCTAATATCTGTATTAAATCTACTTCATATCTCTCACTAATGACAAAAGTAATTAACTGAGCCAAATGGATAAAGTGAACAAGAGGGCAGTTTAATCAGGCACCAGATAGACAGCCCTGGACCAGGTCATTGTAAACATAGAAACATGGAACATAGACAATAGGTGCAGGAGTAGAGGCCATTCGGCCCTTCGAGCCAGCACTGCCATTCTTGGCTGATCATCCAAAATTCTTGTTTTCTCCCCATATCCCTTGATTCCGTTAGCCCTTACAACTAAATCTAACTCCCTCTTGAAAACATCTAGTGAATTGGCCTCCACTGCCTTCTGTGGCAGAGAATTCCACAGATTCACAACTCTCCGGGTGAAAAAGTTTTCCCTCATCTCTGTCCCAAATGGCCTGAAGAATGGACTAAAGTGTCTGAGGGATGGACTCGACCCGAAACATCACCCATTCCTTCTCTCCAGAGATGCTGCCTGTCCCGCTGAGTTACTCCAGCATTTTGTGCCTACCTTCACTCCCAAAATGGCCAACCCCTTATTCTTAAACTGTGACCCTATTCAAGAACTATGAAGTTCTCGCAGTGTCACAGAAGCTGAATCGGAAATTCAGAGGTGCCTCTTGTTGGTGCTGTTCAGCTGCAGGCTGGAGAAGAGGAGGAATTTTCTTAACCCAAGGGTGGTGAGTCTGTGGAATTCATTGCCACTGACGGCGGTGGAGGCCAAGTCAATGGGTGCTCTTAAGGCGGAAATCGAAAGGTTCTTGATTAGAAAATGTGCCAAACATAATGGGAAGAATGCAGGAAATTGGGGTTGAGATGGGAATTGGTAAAGATTAGCTTTAGGGTGCGAGGAGGAATGGAAAAAGAGATGTACAGGGCAAGTATTTAGAATAGAATAGAATAGAATAGTTTCTTTATTGTCATTGTAACATGAACCATGTACAACGAAATTTAAAAATGTCAGCCAGTCAGTGCACCATTCAAACATTTCTAAAAGCTAACGATACATACAAGATAAAATATTAAAAGATAAACAACTAAATAAATATCACGAAAATAGCACGCATAAACACCCAACCCTCCATCCTTCTGTCGATTTCACAGTTACCACTGTCCCTTAGTCTGTATCGCCCCTGCGTTCCTTGGCGGCTACATTTAGTGCTTTTATAGCAGTGGGGTAAAAACTGTTTTTTAGTCTGTTCGTCCTTGTCCTTGTAGATCTGTATCGTCTGCCTGACGGCAACAGTTCAAACAGGGAGTGGCCGGGGTGGGAAATGTCCTTTATGATACTCTGGGATTTTTTGATGCAGCGGGAACTGTGTAAGTCCTCCAAGGTAAGGAGAGGGCAGCCGACAATCCTCTGGGCATTGTCAATGGCCCTCTGGAGCGCTTTCCTCTGAGCCGCTGTGCAGCTGGTGTACCACACGCATACACAGTATGTTAGTATGCTCTCAATGGAGCACCGAGGGTGGCGGGCACTTGGAACACACGGCCAGGGGTGGTGGCGGAGGCTGATATGTTAGTTACATTTAATAGACTTTCGGACAGGCACGTGGATATGCTGGGAATTGAAGGAAATAGATGATGAGCAGGCAGGTAAGAGTTGGTCTTGGCATCATGTTCAGCACGGACATTGTGGGCCGAAGGGCCTGTTCCTGTGCTGTACTATCCTATAGTTGAAAATAGTACCTACACACGTGTGTTAGAGGCATGATGATCACTGTTGTCACCTTTGGTAGCGTTGATAGAGAGATACAGCATGGAAACAGGCCCTTCAACCCAACTTACCCACGCCGACCAACATGTCCCATCTACACTAGTCCCACCTGCTTGCTTTTGGCCCATATCCCTCTAAACCTGTCCTCTCTCTATCTGGAAACATAGAAAATAGGTGCAGGAGGAGGCCATTCGGCCCTTCGAGCCAGCACCGCCATTCATTGCGATCATGGCTGATCGTCCCCTATCAATAACCCGTGCCTGCCTTCTCCCCATATCCCTTGACTCCACTAGCCCCTAGAGCTCTATCTAACTCTCTCTTAAATCCATCCAGTGATTTGGCCTCCACTGCCCTCTGTGGCAGGGAATTCCATAAATTCACTGGGTTCTCTGGGTGAAAAAGCTATTTTCTATGTTTCTAAAAATGCTTTTCACTGTACTTCTGTACACATGACAATAATAAACTTAAGCTGACAAAGGGTCTCGACCCGAAACGTCACCTATTCCTTCTCTCCACAGGTGCTGCCTCACCCGCTGAGTTCCTCCAGCATTTTGTGTCTACCTTAAACTTAACCTTACATCCACCAGTCCAAATGTATTTTAAATGTTGTTACAGTCCCAGCCTCAACTACCTCCTCTGGCAGCTTGTTCCACACACCCACCACCCTACGTGAGAAAAAATATTTCAATGTTATTTCATCCACCTAGTGCTGCCAAAAAGATTTCTTAGTTAATGGATTTCTATCGACTGGATTAGCTTCATAAAAAAATAGGGAACCAACGCAGAGTTTCATTTCGCCTGCATCAGGCTGACAGAATCATACATATCTGTCAGCTTACACCTCGTGACAGTCAGTGCATGAGTATGAAGGTGGACTAAAATGCTGGAGAAACTCAGCGGGTGAGGCAGCATCTATGGAGCGAAGGAATGGGTGACGTTTCGGGTTGAGACCCTTCTTAGAAACATAGAAACATAGAAACATAGAAAATAGGTGCAGGAGTAGGCCATTCGGCCCTTCGAGCCTGCACCGCCATTCAATATGATCATGGCTGATCATCCAACTCAGTATCCCATACCTGCTTTCTCTCCATACCCTCTGATCCCCTTAGCCACAAGGGCCACATCTAACTCCCTCTTAAATATAGCCAATGAACTGGCCTCGACTACCCTCTGTGGCAGAGAGTTCCAGAGATTCACCACTCTCTGTGTGAAAAATGTTCTTCTCATCACGGTTTTAAAAGATTTCCCCTTTATCCTTAAGCTGTGACCCCTTGTCCTGGACTTCCCTAACATCGGGAGCAATCTTCCTGCATCTAGCCTGTCCAACCCCTTAAGAATTTTGTAAGTTTCTATAAGATCCCCTCTCAATCTCCTAAATTCTAGAGAGTATAAACCAAGTCTATCCAGTCTTTCTTCATAAGACAGTCCTGACGTCCCAGGAACCAGTCTGGTGAACCTTCTCTGCACTCCCTCTATGGCAATAATGTCCTTCCTCAGATTTGGAGACCAAAACTGTACGCAATACTCCAGGTGTGGTCTCACCAAGACCCTGTACAACTGCAGTAGAACCTCCCTGCTCCTATACTCAAATCCTTTTGCTATGAATCCTTCGGACTGATGAAGGAATAGGTGACGTTTCGGGTCGAGACCCGGAAGGGTCTCGACCCGAAACGTCACCTATTCCTTCTTCCATAGATGCTGCCTCACCCGCTGAGTTTCTCCAGCATTTTTTGTCTACCTAAGCATATGTAACCATCAGCCTGAAGAAGGGTCTCAACCCAAAACCTCACCCATTCCTTCTCTCCAGAGATGCCGCCTGTCCCGCTGAGTTACTCCAGCGCTTTGTATCTATCTCTGGTATAAACCTGCATCTGCAGTTCAGTTTGGTTTAGTGCAGTTTAGTTTGGAGATACAGCATGGAAACAGGCCATTCGGCCCACCGAGTCCAGGCCAACCATCGACCCTCGCATACTAACACTATCCTATGCACAATATACCAACCAAGCCAATTAAACTCCAACGTGACCCCACCACTCGCCACATCTTCCCATCTCCCCCCATGTCTGCCTTCCGCAAAGACCGCTCCCTCCGCAACTCCCCTGTCAATTCTTCCCTTCCTCCCCGTACCACCCCCTCCCCGGGCACTTTCTGTTGCAACCGTAAGAAATGCAACACCTGTCCCTTCACCTCCCCCCTCGACTCCATTCAAGGGCCCAAGCAATCGTTCCAGGTGCGACTGAGGTTCACCTGCATCTCCTCCAACCTCATCTACTGCATCCGCTGCTCTAGGTGTCAGCTGATCTACATCGGGGAGACTAAGCGTAGGTTGGGCGATCGTTTCGCCGAACACCTCCGCTCGGTCCGCAATAACCTACCTGAATTCCCGGTGGCTCAGCACTTCAACTCCCCCTCCCATTCCCCGTCCGACCTCTCTGTCCTGGGTCTCCTCCATTGCCAGAGTGAGCAACACCGGAAATTGGAGGAACAGCACCTCGTATTCCGCCTGGGTTGCTTGCGTCCGGATGGCATGAACATTGAATTCTCCCAATTTTGTTAGCCCTTGCTGTCTCCTCCCCTTCCTTAACCCTCTAGCTGTCTCCTTCCACCCTCCCATCCGCCCGCCCTCGAGCTCCCCCCCCCCCCCCATCAGTCTGAAGAAGGGTTTCGGCCCGAAACGTCGCCTATTTCCTTCGCTCCATAGATGCTGCTGCACCCGCTGAGTTTCTCCAGCAATTTTGTGTACCTTCCAATTAAACTACATGTCTTTGGAGTGCGGGAGGAAACCGAAGATCTCGGAGAAAACCCATGCGGTCACGGGGAGAACGTACACACAGACGTAGTGGTCATGGAGTCGGGATCGAACCCAGGTCTCCGGCGCTGCAAACGCTATTGGGTAGCAACTCTACCGCTGCGCCACCGTGTTGCAATAGACAATAGACAATAGACAACAGGGGCAGGAGTAGGCCACTCGGCCCTTCGAGTCAATGTGATCATGGCTGATCATCCCCAATCAGTACCCCGTTCCTGCCTTCTCCCCATATCCCCTGACTCCACTATCTTTAAGAGCCCTATCTAACTCTCTCTTGAAAGCATCCAGAGAACCTGCCTCCACCACCCTCTGAGGCAGAGAATTCCACAGACTCACAACTGTCTTTGAGAAAAAGTGTTTCCTCGTCTCCGTTCTAAATGCCACCCAGCAATGCTGTTGCCGGCCCAGACTGCAACTTGATGTTGAAGTAGTGTAACCCCACTGGGCAGTGTCTCCTGCCTGCCTGCAGCATCTTTGCATTTTAACTTGTGATGAACCTAGGTGGATTTGACAGCGGTGTAACAGATTATGTTTATCTCCAGCGGTGAGTTTGCTATACATCAGTAACGCAGCGGTAAGCCGCCCTGCTTATTCGGCGCGCTAACAATGTTTGTGTGTGTGTGTGTCACCGAGCGAGTAATCTGTGACCTTGACTCTGTGCCGACTGCTTGCTCCACGGCTAGCTGTAAATGAATAAACCCTCCCTACATTGAAGCCCAATGTAATGTATTTGTCTAGTCCTGTTTCACGATGATGGCTGGCGCAGGGGAATGTTTGGAATACACGATCTGCTGCACACACTCATGCACCGAGCACCACATCGCGGCACGGTGGTGCAGCGCAGCCTCACAGCGCCAGAGACCCGGAAATGATCCCGACTACGGGTAGCTGTCTGTACGGAGTTTGCACGTTCTCCCCGTGACCTGCGTGGGTTTTCTTCGGGTGCCCCGGGTTCCTCCCACACACTCCCCACAAGACGTGCAGGTTTGTAGGTTAATTGGGTTGGTGTAAATGTAAATTGTCCCTGGTGTGTTTAGGATAGTATTAGCGTGCGGGGATCGCTGGTCGGTACGGACTCGGTGGGCCGAAGGGCCTGTTTCCCCGCTGTGTAGGGTGGATCCCTGCAGGTGAAAATCAGGTTTCCACATCTTTGATGGAGCAGGCATGGTCATTGTCTAACAGTGGTGATTTAGTATAGTATAGAGAGACCGTCAGAAACAGGCCCTTCGGCCCACCTAGTCCGTATTGACCAGTGATCCCCGCACATTAACACGATCCACTGTGCCGCCCCAGAAAACAGGTAATAATAATTTAAAAAATTATTTCAGACTCAAGGTCCAGATATTACATAGAATACATTGGATATAAACACATCATGAAATACATGTAAAAGCTTCGTAAAGAACATCATAAATCACATGTAGCAACATCATCAGCAATAGGGAGGTTGCACAGCAGTCGAGGTCACGACCCGTGACCCGTACTGTTGCCACGCAACACCTTCTGGAGTACAAGCGGTGAACACCAGGTAAGAGAGAATGGAGCGACTGGGCTTGTACACTCTGGAGTTTAGAAGGATGAGAGGGCATCTCATTGAAACATATAAGATAGTTAAGGGTTTGGACACAAAAAGCTGGAGTAACTCAGCAGGACAGGCAGCATCTCTGGAGAGAAGGAATGGTCGACGTTTCTGGTCCCGAAACGTTGCCTATTTCCTTCGCTCCATAGATGCTGCTGCACCCGCTGAGTTTCTCCAGCATTTTTGTGTATCTCCCACAGAATTATTCCAGGTGCTTAAAAACCATCAGCTCCCCACTCGCGCATCTGAATTATGATTGAATGGCAGAGTAGACTTGATGGACCGAATGGCCTATCTGCCCCTAGAACTTATGAACTCATGTGGTGTAAAGAGAAGAGCTCAATTGAATCTCGTTTGAATTTGCACCAGCTCCACTAGACGGGAATAGTCTGGTAGTGGTGCCTGCCGAGTCTAGTGATAACTCGATGGTTTTGCTGAGGGTGTTTGGTGAACCGTGTGACCTGACGTCTAACAGGATCCTGGAGAGAAGAAGATTTTTTGCTCGGATGCAACAGGCTGACGAGCCTGTGGAACGATTCACCCGCTACTCGAGGCATATGATTTGGTGAGTTGACAAATGAGCTAGTTCACGATAAAATTGTGGGAGGAATGAGCAGCCACAAGCTGAACTGACTTTGGAGCAAACTAATAGCCAATCTACATGTGGGGAAAAGGGATGCATTCAAGGGATCTCAGGGAGCCCTTAATCATGACCAACTTGAACAAAATGGACTAGTCTATTGCAATCAGTCTGAAGAAAGGTCCCGAACTGAAACGTCACCTATCCATGTATAAACCGCAGATGCTGGTTTATACCAAAGAAAGACACAGAGTGCTGGAGTAACTCAGCGGGTCAGGCAGTATCTCTGGAGAACATGGATAGGTGACGTTTCGAGTCGGGTCTGAAGAAGGGTCCCAACCTTAAACGTCACCTATCCATGTTCTCCACAGATGCTGCCTGACCCGCTGAGTTACTCCAGCACTCTGTGAAACGTCACCTATCCATGTTCTCCACAGATGCTGCCTGACCCGCTGAGTTACTCCAGCACTCTGTGAAACGTCACCTATCCATGTTATCCACAGATGCTGCCTGGCCCGCTGAGTTACTCCAGCTTCTTTAAAGGGAAGTCCAGGACAAGGGGTCACAGAAGGATAAAGGGGGAAATCCTTTAAACCGAGATGAGAAGAACTACCTTTGATTTTTCCAAGAACTGCAGTTCCTTCTTAAACAAGAAACTCTCTAGATTCAACACTACACTTATTTACAGCTGCAAAGGAGAAAGTGGGAGAGAGCATTGAGGGTTGCCTTGCTTTGAATGAGCGATGCAGAACGTTGACATTTTTAGAGAGCGATAGAGCCGGGAGTGTAACTGCATTGTAAGTGTGTAAAACCCAGGTGACCCTTGTGGACCAGGATGATCATCAACGAACACTCGTCCCATCTTTCATCTTGCAATTTGAACATGGGTCTCGTTTGGTGAAAGAGCAGCGATATCACGCACATGGTCCTTCAGGTGGCGGAAGAAATGAACAGGCACTTTGTCTCTAGTTTTGAAAAGGTCAGCGCTAATAGCTTGTCACGGCTTCGAAAAATCTAATAGCGAAATCAACTTCAAAGCATTTTAATTACACTATCATATTTATGCATTTTGAAAGGGCAACGACAGAGGCATTTTAAAATGAATGTACTGTATTCCCTTAAAACATAAAAGTTGGGAGGTGATGTTGCAGTTTTATAAGGCGCAGTTAAGAGTATTGTGTGCAGTTCTGGGCACCATGTGGTGGAAACGGTGAAGAGAAGGTTTACGAGGATGTTGCCAGCATTCGAAGGTCTGAGCTGTCGGGAGAGGTTAATCAGGCTGGGTACTGGAGTACAGGAGGATGAGGGGGTGTCTTATAGAGGTGTATAAAATTTGGTTAGGAGGGAGAGGTAGATCAGCCTTGATTGAATGGCATAGACTTGATGGGCCGAACGACTTAATTCTTCTCCTATCACTTATGACCTGGTAAAATCATGAGAGGAATAGACCGGGTAGACACACAGAGTCTCTTTGCCCAGAATAGGTGAATTGAGGACCAGAGGACATAGGTTTAAGGTGAAGGGGAAAAGATTTAATAGGAATCTGAGGAGTAACCTTTTCACACATGGGCGTATGGAACAAGCTGCCAGAGGAGGTAGTTGAGGCTGGGTTTAAGAAGGAACAGGAGATGCTGGAAAATTGAACGTAGACAAAAGCACTGGAGAAACTCAACGGGTGCAGCAGCATCTATGGAGCGAAGGAAATAGGCAACGTTTCGGGCCGAAACCCGGAAGGGTTTCGGCCCGAAACTTTACCTATTTCCTTCCTGAAGGGTTTCGGCCCGAAACGTTGCCTATTTCCTTCCTGAAGGGTTTCGGCCCGAAACGTTGCCTATTTCCTTCCTGAAGGGTTTCGGCCCGAAATGTTACCTATTTCCTTCCTGAAGGGTTTCGGACCGAAACGTTGCCTATTTCCTTCCTGAAGGGTTTCGGCCCGAAACGTTGCCTATTTCCTTCGCTCCGTAGATGCTGCTGCACCCGCTGAGTTTCTCCAGCACTTTAAATGTTCACAACATTTAACAAACAGTTAGGCAGGTACATGGATAGGACAGGTTTGGAGGGATATGGGCCAAACGTGGGCAGGTGGGACTAGTGTAGCTGGGACACGTTGGCCGGTGTGGGCAAGTTGGGCCGAAGGGACTGTCTCCACTCTGTATGACTCTATGACTATGACCCCTAAGTCCTCCTTCTTCAGACTGAAGAAGAGTCTAGACCTGAAACGTCACCCATTCCATCTCTCCCGCTGAGTAACTCTGGCTTTTTGTGTCTATATTGACCCTGTCCCACTTGGGAAACCTGAAGGGAAACCTCTGGAGACTTTGCGCCCCACCCAAGGTTTTCGTGCGGTTCCCGGAGGTTGCAGGTGGTTGCCGGAGGTTGTAGGTAGTGGAAGCAGGTAGGGAGACTGACAAAAACCTCCGGGAACCGCACGGAAACCTTGGGTGGGGGCGCAAAGTCTCCAGAGGTTTCCGTTCAGGTTTCCTAAGTGGGACAGGGACATTACATCGGTGAATTCCCAATGTCTCTTCTCCCCACATTGACAAATGTTTTTTTGGCAAGAAAAAAATGGCAATACATTTAACAAAAGCACATTGTGGCATGAATTTAACTTAATTGAGCTGTGTCTACAAAGCTGGGTCAATGTGACAATTCTTCTCTGATTTGCTTGTAGTTTGAAAGAGGTGTAACTCATCCACACTGAAGCCAGTGATTTGCAAAGTAATTACGTTCTGTGAAAAGCTGCCGGAGGAAAGATTGTGTTGATGATAACAAATTGTTCCATGAATATGAAGCATATTCCACCTTCCGAACAGCTGCACCACAACACTTAAACAAAATATCGCAAAATAAGAATAAAGCATTTCTGATTACTATTCAGCCTTTCCGAATAGGTTTTATTGTGTATTTTTTCCCAATTTCAAGTGGCGAATCTTTACTTTACGTTACATTATCCTATCGTTGAGGGACAGGCCACATTTTAGAGGAGCTATCTCAAGACACTTTATTTTTAGAGTCACCGAGCTAATATTATACGCCATCCAATGCCTGCCGATATCTTTAATCAATTGATGGGATTTGAAGTCTGAGTGAGATTATTTCTTCTGGGAATTGAAAGTCTGCGGCTAAATTAGAAAGTGCCGATATCTGTTTCAACGAGGTTTCGAGCGTTGACGTTCAATTTTAGCCCTGCATTTTTACAACAAGGCTTCTTTTACTGTTGTGTTATGGTGTCATAGAACATGGAAACAGGCCCTTCGGCCCACCGAGTCCGTGCTGACCAGCGATCCCCGCACATTAACACTATCCTACACACACTAGGGACAATTCCTATATTTACCAAGCCAAATAACCTACAAACCTGCACGTCTTTGGAGTGTGGAAGGAATCTGAAGATCTCTGGGAAAACCCACGCAGGTCACGGGGAGAAGGTACAAACTCCGTACAGACAGCGCCCATAGTCAGGATGGAACCCGGGTCTCCGGCGCTGCATTCGCTGCAAGGCAGCAACTCTACCGCTGTGCCACCGTAACCACCCGGTAGGCGGCGCGACTCTGGTCAGCAGCGGCCTCTGCAGCCTGTCCGCATTTTTATTATTTTTTGTCTGTTTTTATATGTAGTTTTTGTTATTTTATGTTGGGGTGTGTGTGTGTGGGGGGGTGGGGGGTGGGGTGGGAGGGAGGGGGGTAACTTTTAAATCTCTCCCTGCACGGGAGACCCGACCTTTTCTCGTCGGGTCTCAGTTGTCGTTGGGGCTGCAACAAGGAGCGGCCTCCAACAGGAAGAAGCCGGGGACTCTGGTGCTACGACTCACCGTCGCGGAGCTGGCCGAGTCCGGAGCGGGTGGAGCGGTGGAGGAGCGCTGCTGCTGCTGCTGCTGCTGCTGATTCGGAGGCTGCAACTGCGGGTCTGCGGACGGCGGCACCGGGAGCCCGCGGGTCCCTGGGGGGAGACCGCTTTTCAGGGATCCTGCAACGGCGAATTCTCCCGCCCGAGTTGCGGGGTCGAAGAGCTCCTGGAGCGGGGCCTGACATCACCGCCCCGCGCGGCTTGGAGTGGCCGCGGGACTCTGCGAGCGCACGCCGGGGGCTCTAACACCAAGACCCGGTGTGCGACCTTGCACCACCCGGCGTGGCTTTAATGGCCGCGGGACAATCGCCATCGCCAGCCGGGGGCTTTGACTTTGACTCTGACATCGGGGGGGGGGGGGGGGGAGAGTGCAGTGGAGAGATAAGTTTTTTTTTGGCCTTCCATCACAGCAATGTGATGGATGTTTATGTAAAATGTAAATTATGTTGTGTCTCGGGGTCTATTTGTGTGTAATGTATGGCTGCAGAAACGGCATTTCGTTTGGACCTCCAGGGGTCCAAATGACAATTAAATTGACTATTGACTATTGACTATTGACTATTGACCACCCTTTTCACCCAGAGAATTGTGAATCTGTGGAATTCTCTGCCACAGGAGGCAGTGGAGGCCAATTCACTGTATGTTTTCAAGAGAGAGTTAGATAGGGCTAACGGAATCAAGGGATATGGGGTGAAAGCAGGAACGGGGTACTGATTTTGGATGATCAGCCATGATCATGTTGAATGGTGGTTCTGGCTCGAAGGGCTGAATGGCCGACTCCTGCACCTATTTTCTATGTTTCTATGTTCTATGCCAACCAAGATGCTCCGTCTAGGCTAGTCCCATTTGCCATATCCCTCTGAAGAAGGGTCTCGACCCAAAACGTCACCTGTTCCGTCTCTCCAGAGATGCTGCCTGGCCCGCTGAGTTACTCCAGCATTTTTGTCTACCTTCGATTTTTCCAGCAGCTTTCTCGAACATAGGAATCTGAGGGGTAACTTGTTCACACAAAGGGTGGTGGGTGTACGGAACGAGCTGCCAAAGGAGGTAGTTGAGGCTGGGACTATCCCGACAATTAAGAGACAGTTAGACAGGTACATGGATAGGACAGTTTGGAGGGATATGGACCAAAACGCAGGCAGGTGGGACTAGTGTAGCTGGGAGTGCAGGCAGGCAGGCAGTGAAGAAAGCGAATGGTATGTTAGCTTTCATAGCAAAAGGATTTGAGTATAGGAGCAGGGAGGTTCTACTGCAGTTGTACAGGGTCTTGGTGAGACCACACCTGGAGTATTGCGTACAGTTTAGGTCTCCAAATCTCCTCTCTAGAATTTAGGAGATTGAGAGGGGATCTTATAGAAACTTACAAAATTCTTAAGGGGTTGGACAGGCTAGATGCAGGAAGATTGCTCCCGATGTTGGGGAAGTCCAGGACAAGGGGTCACAGCTTAAGGATAAGGGGGAAATCCTTTAAAACTGAGATGAGAAGAACTTTTTTCACACAGAGAGTGGTGAATCTCTGGAACTCTCTGCCGCAGAGGGTAGTCGAGGCCACAGTTCATTGGCTATATTTAAGAGGGAGTTAGATGTGGCCCTTGTGGCTAAGGGGATCAGAGGGTATGGAGAGAAGGCAGGTACGGGATACTGAGTTGGATGATCAGCCATGATCATATCGAATGGCGGTGCAGGCTCGAAGGGCCGAATGGCCTACTCCTGCACCTAATTTCTATGTTTCTATGTTTCTATGACATGCTGGCCAGTGTGCGCAAGTTGGGCCGAAGGGCCTGTTTCCACGCTGTATCACTCTATGACTCGACACATTTCCCTCTAAACCTTTCCTATCCATGTATCTGTCCAAGTGTTTATTGTATCTGCCTCAGTTGCCTCTGGCAATAAAAACCACCGAGTGCTGGAATAACTCAGTGGGTCAGGCAGCATCTGTGGAGGGGATGAGGTCAGGAGCCTTGTTCAGATGCCCCTTCCCTCCACAGATGCTGCCTGACCCGCTGAGTTATTCCAGCACTCTGTGTTCTGTGCTAAAACAGATGGGATTTTACAGCAATCTGCTCATTCCATGATTCCCACCACTGGCACTGGTTTTTAATTACATTGTTGATATTTTATTTAATTACTAACAATTAAATTCCCCAGCTGCTGGGATGGGATTTGAAGTCACATCCTTTGATCAACAATCAAGTCCTAGGGATCTCACGTGGCCACACCCATTAAGTTGGCATGGAAACATTGAAACATAGACAATAGGTGCAGGAGTAGGCCATTCGGCCCTTCGAGCCAGCACCGCCATTCAATATGATCATGGCTGATCATCCAAACTCAGATTCAGATTCAGATTCAGATTCAATTTTAATTGTCATTGTCAGTGTACAGTACAGAGACAACGAAATGCATTTAGCATCTCCCTGGAAGAGCGACATAGCAAACGATTTGAATAAATAATAATAAGTGTCCGGGAGGCGGGGGGTAGTGATTGGCAGTCACCGAGGTACGTTGTTGAGTAGAGTGACAGCCGCCGGGAAGAAGCTGTTCCTCGACCTGCTGGTTCGGCAACGGAGAGACCTGTAGCGCCTCCCGGATGGTAGGAGGGTAAACAGTCCATGGTTGGGGTGAGAGCAGTCTTTGGCGATGCTGAGCGCCCTCCGCAGACAGCGCTTGCTTTGGACAGACTCAATGGAGGGGAGCGAGGAACCGGTGATGCGTTGGGCAATTTTCACCACCCTCTGCAATGCCTTCCGGTCGGAGACAGAGCAGTTGCCATACCATACTGTGATGCAGTTGGTAAGGATGCTCTCGATGGTGCAGCGGTAGAAGTTCACCAGGATCTGAGGAGACAGATGGACCTTCTTCAGTCTCCTCAGGAAGAAGAGACGCTGATGAGCCTTCTTGATCAGAGTAGAGGTATTGTGGGTCCAAGAGAGGTCATCGGAGATGTTGACTCCCAGGAACCTGAAGCTAGAAACACGTTCCACCTCCGTCCCGTTAATGTGGATGGGGGTGTGCGTGCCGCCTCTGGACTTCCTGAAGTCTACAATGAGCTCCTTGGTCTTCTTGTAGTTAAGGGCCAGGTTGTTGTCAGCGCACCATGCATTTTGTTCCAGTTGTATAGCTACTGACAAAATAAAATCCGTGCACCCATATTCTTTCATGAAACGGATGAAATTGTCCAAGGAAATTCTCCATACTATTTTGGTCGTAGCAATACCAATACTATTTTGCAATTCTTAGGAGAGGAATGTACAGATGCTGCCTCACAGCACCAGAGACCCGGGTTTGATTCTGACTACAGTGCTGTCTGTACGGAGTTTGCACGTTCTCCTGCGCGGGTTTTCTACGAGACTCCGGTTTCCTCCCACACTCCAAAGACGTGCAGGTTTGCAGGTTAATGACTTGGTGTAAATGTAAAATTGTCCCTGGCGTGTGTAGGGCAGTGTTAGCGTGCGGGGATCGCTGGTCGGTGCGGACTCGGTGGGCCGAAGGGCCTGTTTCCGCGCTGTGTCTCTAAACTAAGCGAAACTAAAGGAATGATTTGACCACATTTCAGTACGTTTTTGATATCCTGTCGGGTGGTCACGGTGGTGCAGCGGTAAAGTTGCTGCCTCACAGCGCCAGACAGCGCCACAGCGGGTTCAATCCCGACTACGGGTGCTGTCTGTATGGACTTTGCATGTTCTCCCCGTGACCTGGTAGACAAAAGTGCCGGAGAAACTCAGTGGGTGCAGCAGCATCTATGGAGCGATGGAAATAGGCAACGTTTCGGGTCGAAACCCAAAGGGTTTCGACCCGAAACGTTGCCTATTTCCTTTGGATTTCGGCCCGAAACTTTGCCTATTTCCTTCGCTCCATAGATGCTGCTGCACCCGCTGAGTTTCTCCGGCACTTTTGTCTACGCTCCATCTTCCAGCATCTGCAGTTCCTTCTTAAAGTCCCCGTGACCTGCGTGGGTTTTCTCCGGGAGTTCTGGTTTCCTCCCACACTCCAGGTTCGTAGGTTAATTGCCTTTGGTAAAGAATGTAAATTGTCCCAAGTGCGGGGATCTCTAGACTAGGCTACACTAAAATAACTTTACATTTCAGTACAGTTTTGCCCTCCTTGACATAATGGGGTTTAGAACCAGCTCGCCTGCAGCCAACCACTCCACTTTTCTGTCAAGTCGAGCAAGAGTTCATTCAAAATCATGAAAGCACTTTCTGCTTGTTTTTCTTTTTTTTAAATAAATCGGCATGCGTACAGCTGGGCCCGGCACAAGGACTGATGCATCCTGACTGACACTATCTCTACCCAGGCAGAAAGCAATTCATGAGGAAACTCGGTAATTCAGTTCACTGGGGATTTAAAACATTTCATCACCAATCATTTTCTCTCCTGAAACTGCAGGCTTAGTCACTTGATGGATTTAATTTTCCCGTTCAGTTCTTTTAACCTTTTTAAGACCCAGGTTTTTAATTGATGAAATGCATTTGCTTCCGCTAATACCGCCCTGATAACACCAGCTGGATCTTATTGCAATTAAATGCTGGTGTATCTGTAGCCTTTCATTTCTTCCCCCGTGCATGAAATGATCGCTTACCCGATTCCGAATTCGGAGATTCACATACAGACACCCGACGTGTTTGGACACTGCAAGCCGGAGTAACTCAGCGGGACGGCCAGCATCTCCGTAGAGAAGGAATGGGTGACGTTTCGGGTCAGGACCCTTCTTCAGACACCCATCTAGATAATACCCAAGATTCAAGTGAGTTTATTGTCATGTGTCCCTGATAGGACAATGAAATTCTTGCTTTGCTTCAGCACAACGGAACATAGTCGGCATGAATACAGAACAGATCAGTGTGTCCATATACCATTATATAAACATATACACACACGTGAATAAATAAACTGATAAAGTGCAAATAACAGATAATGGGCTATTGATGGTCAGAGTTTTGTCCGAGCCAGGTTTAATAGCCTGATGTTCATGAAGGAACTGCAGATGCTGGAAAATCGAAGGTACACAAAATTGCTGGAGAAACGAAGGAAATAGGCAACGTTTCGGGCCGAAACCCTTGGGAAATAGGCAACGTTTCGGGCCGAAACCCTTCCGGGTTTCGGCCCGAAACGTTGCCTATTTCCTTCGCTCCATAGATGCTGCTGCACCCGCTGAGTTTCTCCAGCAATTTTGTGTACCTTTAATAGCCTGATGGCTGTGGGGAAGTAGCTATTCCTGAACCTGGACGTTGCAGTCTTCAGGCTCCTGTACCTTCTACCTGAAGGTAGCGGGGAGATGAGTGTGTGGCCAGGATGGTGTGGGTCTTTGATGAAACTTCCAAAGTTCCAAGTTAGCTGCAAGCTCTTTTATCGTTGGGTCTTGGCTGATGAAGACATGAGCTCAGTGACATTTGAAGGTTCATGTTTGCACATGTGTGTTTTTTGAGGGGAATGGGCGGGGGCGAGGGGGAGGGGGAGGGGGGGGGGAGAGGAGGCAATGGGGGCACGAGGGGGAGGGGGGGGGGGGGGGGATAGGGGCTGGCGGAAGGTTTTCTGGCCAATACCTGCTGCGTTTTACGAGCTCATGAGACATTTCCAGACGAGTCAGAGGGTGGTGAATCTGTGGAATTCTTTGCCACAGACGGCTGTGGAGGCCAAGTCAGTGGATACGTTTAAGGCAGAGACAGATAGATTCTTGATTATTACGGGTGTCAGGGGTTATGGGGAGAAGGCAGGAGAATAGGGTTAAGAGGGAGAGATAGATCAGCCGTGATTGAATGGAGGAGTAGACTTGATGGGCCGAATGGCCTAATTCTGCTCCTATCACGTATGGCGTTAAGGATGTCAACAAAATAGACAGAGTACAGAGGAGATTTACTAGAATGTTGCCTGGGTTTCAACAACTAAGTTATAGAGATAGGTTGAATAAGTTAGGTCTTTATTCTCTGGAGCGCAGAAGGTTAAGGGGGGACTTGATAGAGGTCTTTAAAATGATGAGAGGGATAGACAGAGTTGATGTGGACCAGCTTTTCCCTTTGAGAATAGGGAAGATTCAAACAAAAGGACATGACTTGAGAATTAAGGGACAGAAGTTTTGGGGTAATATGAGGGGGAACTTCTTTACGCAGAGAGTGGTGGCGGTGTGGAATGAGCTCCCAGTGGAAGTGGTGGAGGCAGGTTCGTTGGTATCATTTAAAAATAAATTGGATAGGCATATGGATGAGAAGGGAATGGAGGGTTATGGTATGAGTGCAGGCAGGTGGGACTAAGGGAAAAAAAGTTGTTCGGCACGGACTTGTAGGGCCGAGATGGCCTGTTTCCGTGCTGTAATTGTTATATGGTTATACGGTACGCGAAGCAATGAATTCCACTGTGACTCACCGGAGCAGGGCGCTGCTAGAACAGGCCTGACATCGCGGGGTGGCGCCTGTACGGTCGTGCGTAGTCGGCCCAAAGAGCCGTACCTTTTTCTGGTCGCCGCTGGATTTTCAACGTGTTGGAAATTTATGGGAACCTGCGGCAACTATGACGGGTGCCGGCAAGTCGCCCGAGAAACATCGCGTAAGTGGGACAGGCCCTTTACTAACCCCCTTCCCCAATCTGCGTCGTTATTTCATTCTCTCGTCGGGTTCCAAGCGGAAAGCTCAGTGTTTCTCAGTCTCCAGTCCTAGTTTCTTCAGTATTGACGCATGGTTACGGAGCACAACATGTAATTATTACCGTCAGCGGAGAACCAGGGCAAAAGCAGAGCGTTGTAAACATTGTCGGTGGCTGGGAAAATGCCTGTGATTGAAACAGAGACAATAGGTGCAGGAGTAGAGGCCATTCGGCCCTTCGAGCCTGCACCGCCATTCAATATGATCATGGCTGATCATCCAACTCAGTATCCCGTACCTGCCTTCTCTCCATACCCCCTGATCCCTTTAGCCACAAGGGCCACATCTAACTCCCTCTTAAATATAGCCAATGAACTGTGGCCTCAACTACCTTCTGTGGCAGAGAGTTCCACAGATTCACCACTCTCTGTGTGAAAAATCGGGAACATGATTCCTTCCTCTAGCGTGTCCAAGCCCTTAACAATCTTATATGTTTCAATGAGATATCCTCTCATCCTTCTAAACTCCAGAGTGTACAAGCCCAGCCGCTCCATTCTCTCAGCATATGACAGTCCCGGCATCCCGGGAATTAACCTTGTAAACCTATGCTGCACTCCCTCAATAGCAAGAATGTCCTTCCTCAAATTAGGGGACCAAAACTGCACACAATACTCCAGGTGTGGTCTCAGTAGGGCTCTGTACAACTGCACAAGGATCCATAGATGCTGCATCACCCGATGAGTTTCTCCAGCATTTTTGTCTACCTTCGATTTTTCCAGCATCTGCAGTTCCTTCTTGACCATTCCCACATAATCAGATCATTTTGTTTTGTGATGAATGGATTCCCCGACAGCTGGCAATTCTGCAGGGAACTGACCGCCAGGAAGCGTCCACCAATTCTCGATCTACTCCTGTGATGGATATTAGTAATTGTAGATAGATGGTAGGAATTATACAGCATTCTTCACACAATCCCAGTTGTCCCATCAGTTAAGCAGTTGAGTTTAAGAATTTTTTATTCATGAATTGCCAGAGCTCTCCGGATTCTGCCCAATCCATAATTGATCCAATTCACTGCAGAATGCATTAGCAATGTCACCATTCATTGCCCTGCTGGGCAGTTGCTTTGCAAATTGGAACATTTGCTCTTCTTTCTGCCTTGTTCCTCTAATCCCGCTTTACTTCTCCCTCCTACTGTGATCCGCAGCTTATGTTCTCCATTCCACTCCATTCCTTTCTCTGCTTCTCCAATCAGAGTTTAACATCAGAGAAGGGTCTCAAGATCCACTAGGCCTGGGAGAGCTTGGTGTGGGGCCTCGCATTGGCCACTACTTTCTAAGAGGTAGGCCCAAGCCAGTCGAGTGAAGCCCAGTGGCAGGTGAACCACCACAGTCCACAGGGTATCAGCACCCCAGGCCAAGCTCAACCAAGTACTGTCCCACCAACGCACGCACACGAGTCCAGAGGCCAAACGGCCACAGTCAGCGGTAGAGAGGAAAATGGAAGGAAAAAAGCAGAATGGAGCAGTCACTGGCTGTGGCTGAAGAGACAAGATGCTGTCAGGGCTGCCAGGTGACCATCTAGAGGGTAACCATAAGACACACACCCAGTGCTGATCACCCTGCAGTGGGCCTGCCTGCCTCGACTGTGGGTGTCTTGTGATAAAAGGCCGAAACACCCAGTGACGTTGAGGTACACAACTGAAGATGTGTCTGATTGGTAGCAAATTCACCGAGTGGTCACCCCCAAGAATATCAAATGTCAATTGTAGTGAAGAACTTTAGGGATTGCAACATCCAGTCCTGCTAATCAATAACCATATATAACATATAACAATTACAGCACGGAAACAGGCCATCTCGGCCCTACAAGTCCATGCCGAACAACTTTTTTCCCCCTTAGTCCCACCTGCCTGCACTCATACCATAACCCTCCATTCCCTTCTCATCCATATGCCTATCCAATTTATTTTTAAATGATACCAACGAACCTGCCTCCACCACTTCCACTGGAAGCTCATTCCACACCGCTACCACTCTCTGAGTAAAGAAGTTCCCCCTCATGTTACCCCTAAACTTCTGTCCCTTAGTTCTGAAGTCATGAAGTCATTCTGAATTCTGAAATATAAACATGTGGAACGTGTTTCTAGCTTCAGGTTCCTGGGAGTCAACATCTCCGATGACCTCTCTTGGACCCACTATACCTCTACTCTGATCAAGAAGGCTCATCAGTGTCTCTTCTTCCTGAGGAGACTGAAGAAGGTCCATCTGTCTCCTCAGATCCTGGTGAACTTCTACCGCTGCACCATCGAGAGCATCCTTACCAACTGCATCACAGTATGGTATGGCAACTGCTCTGTCTCCGACCGGAAGGCATTGCAGAGGGTGGTGAAAATTGCCCAACGCATCACCAGTTCCACGCTCCCCTCCATTGAGTCTGTCCAAAGCAAGCGCTGTCTGCGGAGGGGGCTCAGCATCGCCAAGGACTGCTCTCACCCCAACCATGGACTGTTTACCCTCCTACCATCCGGGAGGCGCTACAGGTCTCTCCGTTGCCGAACCAGCAGGTCGAGGAACAGCTTCTTTCCGGCGGCTGTCACTCTACTCAACAACGTACCTCGGTGACTGCCAATCACCCCCCCCCCCCCCCCCCGGACACTTATTATTATTTATTCAAATCGTTTGCTATGTCGCTCTTCCAGGGAGATGCTAAATGCATTTTGTTTTCTCTGTACTGTACACTGACAATGACAATTAAAATTGAATCTGAATCTGAATTTATAAAGGGCCCGTCCTTTTGGTGACTTGCTGGCACCCGTCATAGTCGCAGCAGGTCGCCGAACATTTTCAAAAGGATACGCCTCTTGAGTGACTACGCACCACCATACAGGCGTCACCTTGCGTAAGTGGGACAGGCCCGTTAGTCACTTTCCGCAGATAGAAGATGCCTCTTGGATTTGACCAGGGGGGGGGGGGTCACAGTTTAAGAATACTGGTGCTGTTGCACCTATTTTCGATGTTTCGATGTATCGATGCAATATCATTTGGTAGAAGAACACACGTTATTGACTGTGGGACTAATTTACTGCATGTTCTGTAAGTGTTGCACGTAAAGATGTTTTGTAATTCCGAGTGTCTTGGAGCGGGTCATGTCAACATTGAATTTCTAAATTAATTATTGATCTGGGTGGAGTAAACGACTTTTTTCTGCTCACGGTTCAATATCATGTTCATCGGGGCGTGTAGAAATTAATTTCCCAGGAAACTTGGGAGCAAGTTGCATCGGAAACATGAACATCTGCATCATTTGCAGACGGCACTTTTCTAGAACATTCTCAGGTGAACCAGGATGTTTCCTGGCAACGAGATTAGAGATGGGCCAACCTGGATTGGAGACACAAAGAACTGGTTTACAAAAAAAGACAAAGTGCTGGAGTAGGGATGTTCACAAATTCATAAATGATTGGAGCAGAATTAGGCCATTCGGCCCATCGACTCTATTCCACCATTCAATCATGGCTGATCTATCTCTCCCTTCTAACCCCATTCTCCTGCCTTCTCCCCATAACCCCTGACACCCGTACTAATCAAGACTCTTATCTATACCGGTCTTAAAAATATCCACTGACTTGGCTTCCACAGCCGTCTGTGGCATAGAATTCCACAGATTCACCACCCTCTAACTAAAATATTTCTGCTCATCTCCTGCCTACAGGAATGTCCTTTAATTCTGAGGCTCTCCCACTAGTGGAAACATCCTCTCCACATCCACTTAATCCATGCCTTCAACAGCCTAAAGGGCCTTTCCCACTTTCCCTAGTTCCTCACGGATTCTCCCGAGTTTTCCCCTTGATTCATACTCGGAGATGCCAGCTGGAGGTACTCGAGGCTATTTTTTTTACTTGTGGACATTTTTCAACATGCTGAAAAAATCGTCCCATAGAAATTAGGTGCAGGAGTAGGCCATTCGGCCCTTCGAGCCTGCACCGCCATTCAATATGATCATGGCTGATCATCCAACTCGGTATCCCGTACCTTCTCTCCATACCCTCTGATCCCCTTAGCCACAAGGGCCACATCTAATTCCCTCTTAAATATAGCCAATGAACTGGCCTTGACTACCCTCTGCGGCAGAGAGTTCCAGAGATTCACCACTCTGTGTGAAAAAAGTTCTACTCATCTCGGTTTTAAAGAATTTCCCCCTTATCCTTAAGCTGTGACCCCTTGTCCTGGACTTCCCCAACATCGGGAACAATCTTCCTGCATCTAGCCTGTCCAACCCCTTAAGAATTTTGTAAGTTTCTATAAGATCCCCTCTCAATCTCCTAAATTCTAGAGAGTATAAACCAAGTCTATCCAGTCTTTTTTCATAAGACAGTCCTGACATCCCAGGAATCAGTCTGGTGAACCGTCTCTGTACTCCCGACTTACCTGATGCGCCGAATACCTGCGGCTGGCATTACAAGCCGCTACGGTATATCTACGGACTTGCCACGGGCATTCTCCGAGTTTGAATCGAGGGGAAAAGTCGGGAGAATTGGTGAGTAACTCTGGAAAGTGGTTCAAGGGGCCTTAAGACTTCATTCCTAGACCACAGGAGGCGAAGGGATGATATTATAGAGGTGTATAAATGAAGGAGAGGAATAGATAAGGTAATACACGGAGTGTTGTAACCAGGGTAGAGGAAACAAGAACTAGAGGAAGCAGACATGAGGAACTGCTGATGCGGGTTTACCAAATAAAACACAGAGTGCTGGAGTAACTCAGCGGGTCAGGCAGCATCTGTGGAGAACATGGATAGGTGACATTTCACAGAGTGCTGGAGTAACTCAGAGGGTGCAGGCAGCATCTATGGAGCTAAGGAAATAGGCAACGTTTCAGGCCGAAACCCATAAGGGTTTCGGCCCAAAACGTTGCCTATTTCCAGAAGGATTTCGGCCCGAAACGTTGCCTATTTCCTTAGCTCCATAGATGCTGCTGCACCATAACTCAGCGGGTCAGGCAGCATCTGTGGAGAACATGGATAGGTGACGTTTCACAGAGTGCTGGAGTAACTCAGCGGGTCAGGCAGCATCTGTGGAGAACATGGATAGGTGACTCCAGACTCCAGAGATTCTGACCCACTGAGTTACTCCAGTACTTTATGTCTTCAATTGTAATCCAGCATCTGCAGTTCTACAATCCCTATAACTAATCCATCTAAATCATTCTTGTTGCCTGCCTCAGCATCCATTCTAAAGCACACACATCTGAAGAAGGGTCCCGACCCGAAACGTCACCTATCCATGTTCTCCACAGATGCTGCCTGACCCGCTGAGTTATGGTGCAGCAGCATCTATGGAGCTAAGGAAATAGGCAACGTTTCGGGCCGAAATCCTTCTGGAAATAGGCAACGTTTTGGGCCGAAACCCTTACGGGTTTCGGCCCGAAACTTTGCCTATTTCCTCAGCTCCATAGATGCTGCTGCACCCGCTGAGTTTCTCCACCATCCTTTGCGTAAAATAGTTACCCCTCAGGTTCAAAATTAAATCTTTCCCCCTCACCTTAAACCTGTGTCCTCTGGTCCTCGATTCCCCCACTCTGGACAAGAGACTCTGTGCATCTTACCAATCTATTCCTCTTATGATTTTGTACCCCTCTATAAGATCACCCTTCATCCTCCTGCGCTCCAAGGAATAGAGTCCCAGCCTACTCAACCTCTCCCTGTAGCTCACACCCTCAAGTCCCGGCAACATCCTCGGGAATCTTCTCTACAATCAAATGTGCAGGAAGGAACTGCAGATGCTGGTTTACACCGAAGATAGCCATAGAGCGCTGGAGTAACCCGGGACAGGCAGCTTCCCTGGAGAAAAAGGAATAGGAGGAGTGGTCTCGACCTGAAACACCACCGATTCCTTTTGTCCAGAGATGCTGTTTGGTGCCGAGTTCCTCCAGCTTGATGTGTACGATTCAACAAAGTGTTTACTTGGATTGCTTCTCTCTTCCTGACCATGTTCCCGATGTTGGGGAAGTCCAGAACCAGGGGCCACACACAGTTTAAGAATAAGGAGTAAGCCATTTAGAACAGAGACGAGGAAACACTTTTTTCTCACAGAGAGTGGTGAGTCTGTGGAATTCTCTGCCTCAGAGGACGGTGGAGGCAGGTTCTCTGGATACTTTCAAGAGCGAGCTAGATAGGGCTCTTAAAGATAGCGGAGTCAGGGGATATGGGGAGAAGGCAGGAACGGGGTACTGATTGGGGATGATCAGCCATGATCACATTGAATGGCGGTGCTGGCTCGAAGGGCCGAATGGCCTCTACTCCTGCACCTATTGTCTATTGTCAGAATATGCCCAATGTAAACTCTCCCACCCGTGTAAGGCTGGCTACCAATGATAGCGGTTTGGCCACTTAGATCAGGTGTCCTGATGCTGATGTACAAAATGTGGGCCCAGGACATCCAGAGTCAAAAGGAACATTACTGTCGGCCGAGAAAAACCAATACTAGCAAATCCGTAAAGACTCCTGAAAATGCAAAAACATAAAAACAAAACAATACAGGAAAGGAGAGAGAAACGGAATCAAAAGGTCCCTCTACATCAGACTCTCTCTCTCTTACAATAGACAGTAGATTTGCAAAAGGACATTGCAGATTATTTGGCCATTGTAGAAATGGTCCAATTTTCAGTCTCATCGATTTAATTCCAGGCAAGTGCACCATTTTCACCTGCGATTCAATCAGACTTGAAATTTAAGGGACAGAGCTCGCCCACGAGAGGAAGTGTTGCGTTAGATCAGAGACGGGGAGCGAATGAGAAACGCAGGAGGGAACTGCAGGTGCTGGTTTACACCGAAGATAAACACAAAATGCTGGAGTAACTCAGCGGGTCAGGCAGCATCTCTAGAGAGAAGGATTGGGTGACGTTTCGGGTCGAGACCCTTCTTCAGACTTGTCAGGCAAGCAGAATGCTGTGATTGCAATTTTGATTAATATAAAGTATATGTCTCTACACACTGCTACATGTTGCAAAGCTCAATAAAGTACCTAAAACATGTCTCATCGTGTTACCTATAACCTCAAAGTGCCTATAACATCAGTCTGAAGAAAGGTTTCGGCCCGAAACGTTGCCTATTTCCTTCGCTCCATAGATGCTGCTGCACCCGCTGAGTTCCTCCAGCACTTTTGTCTGCCTTCGATTTTCCAGCATCTGCAGTTCCTTCTTGAACTCTTAAATACCTCTAACATGTATCAGCAGAAGCAAGTGCAACGTCTCAGTCTGAAGCAGATTCTGGCCATGAACGCTGAGAGTGGGTTGCACAACGCACATGTGATAGCGGTGAAGTTGCTGCCCCACAGCGCCACAGACCCGGGTTACATCCTGAACCACGAGTGCTGTCTGTGTGGAGTTTGCACGTTCTCCCCGTGACCACGTGGGTTTTGTCCGGGAGCTCCGGTCGGTCTCCTCCCACATCCCAAAGACGTACAGTTCTGCAAGTTGCTCCCTCGTGCGAAGGCAGTGGATGAGACAGTGGGGTGGCGCGGGACTAGCGTGAAACGCCGAGCGATGGTGGGCGCGCAGTGGGCCCATTTCCACGCTGCGTCTCCAAACTAAACTAAACCCAGCAGGGACCAGCTCGCTGCCAAGGGCGAAGTCAAACTAATCGTCTCATTTTGTTCTCCAGATATAAGAGTGTTGGCGCTGCGCTGAAGTGTGTAATTGCGCGGGTTGCCACGAGTGGGGATTAAACACAAATTGGTCCGATTTACCCGAGGACAACTTTCCCAACGCCACCCACCATTTTCCAGCCCGTTGCACCCGTGTCCTGGGGCTCTTGCGAACACCACACGCTCTCATCTCATTAACACTCCGGATTGCCGGCAGAAAAAAAGCATTGAGATGGATATTTGCTTCCAAAGCCGAGGCAGCAATTTTGATTTTAAAGTCGTATGAATCTACGCAGCTGACAAATGATAATGAGGAACAAATATACATTCTTTTTCCATTCAGTGGCGCTCATATCTATTGTGATAATTACATCCTGTATCCTTTCATCAAAAAAACACTAACATGTTCATAAATTCTCTAATATTCACTAATTATATTTATTCAGAAAAACACTAACGGGTTTATTAAAACCAATGGTTTCCATTTGCATTGGAATTCTCTGCCTCAGAGGGCGGTGGAGGCAGGTTCTCTGGATGCTTTCACGACAGAGCTAGATAGGGCTCTTAAAGATAGCGGAGTCAGGGGATATGGGGAGAAGGCAGGAACGGGGTACTGATTGGGGATGATCAGCCATGATGACATTGAATGGCGGTGCTGGCTCGAAGGGCCGAATGGCCTCCTCCTGCACCTGTTGTCTACGTTTCTATGTGTGGAGACGAGAATGTGACAATGTATTAGACAACAGACAATAGACAATAAGGTCCTCTCCACATCCACTCTATCCAAGCCTTTCACTCTTCTGTACATTTCAATGAGTGCCCCCTCATCCTTCTAAACTCCAGCGAGTACAGGCCCAGTGCCGACAAACGCTCATCATAGGTCAACCCACTCATTCCTGGGATCGTTCTTGTAAACCTCCTCTGGGCCCGCTCCAGAGCCGGCACATCCTTCCTCAGATATGGGGCCCAAAACTGCTCACAACATTCCAAATGAGGCCCCATTACTTGCAAAAGTGTTTCATTCTCATTTCTTGAGTTGAGAAAATGTACTTACCAGGCTGACAGCTCCGTTTGCTAACGTTGAACTCTAAACGGACACTTCCACCAACCATTTAGCGACGACGAGAGAAATGGCCATATTTGCAACACTGTTTTGTCCACCTTCGATTTTTCCAGCATCTGCAGTTCTTTGTTAAATACTTGCAATAAAGTCTACAAAACATTCAGCCCTCACTCCTGATCACAAGCACTGTAATGTTCCATTTGTTAACATGATTCCAAAGCCCCATTTCTGTGCCATTGAGGTTGCACCGTCTATTCATTACAACAGCAAGCAATGCTATTTCCAATTCGTATTCAATTCCATTTTTGAACAGGCATTCATAAAACAATATAGCTTTGATGTTTAATCTTGTAAAGGGAATTGCACGTTTCAATTAGTAGGAAAACAATGCAGTTTAAGAAGAATGGTCCCAACTCGAAACGTGGCCAATTCATGTTCTCCAAAGGTGCTGAGTTACTCCAGCACTTTGTGTCTTTTTCTGCAAACCAGCATCTGCAGTTCCTTCTGTCTACAATTTAAATACTTCTACTTTGGACTGGTTTGAGTGTAAATAGGTGTATAATTCTCTCTACCCCCTCTCTCTCCCCCACTCTCTCCCACACTCTCCCCCACCCCCCCCACCTCTCTCCCCCCTCTCTCCCCTCTCTCTCTCTCTCCCCTCTCACTTCCCCTCTTTCTCTCTCCCCCTCTCTCTTCCCCCTCTCCTCACTCTCTCTCCCCCCCCCTCTCTCTCTCTCTCCTCCCCCTCTCTCTCTCTCCCCCCCTCTCTCTCCCCCCTCTCCTCCCTCTCTCCCTCTCCCCCCTCTTCTCTCTCCCCTCTCTCCCCCCCCTCTCTCCCCCCTCTCTCTCCCCTCTCTCCCCTCTCTCCCCTCCCCTCCCCTCTCTCTCCCCTCTCTCTCTCTCTCCCCCCTCTCTCTCTCTCCCCCCCCCCCCTCTCTCTCTCCCCCCCCCCCCTCCCCCTCCCCCCCTCTCTCCCCCCCCCCCCCCCCCCTCCCCCCCCCCCCCCCCCCCCCCCCCCTCCTGTATGTTTGGGATGGCTTGCTTCATAACACATTCCCTTTGCATCCTTGTTTCCAGCTAGCTGTTCCCTGGGCCAGGGTAGACATTGAGGTGACCTCCATCTGCTCCGTGCTGAGATCGGGGGGGGAGTCAGTGTGAGTGGTGTGTGCCATCTGTCTTTGACAACATCATCATGGCCTCTGGCCAAATACAGCTTCATCATTGAATATCAACAGCGCTCATCTCCCTGCATGTTTGACCATCTCAAGCTACCTTTTACCACACTAATTAATTAGAGGCTAAAGCATTGAACAATACAGCAATGGATTAGACTCTTCAGCCTGAAGAAAAGTCCCGACCCAAAACGTCACCTCAAGACATGCTGCCTGACCCGCTGAGCTAATCCAGCTGTTTGTGTCTATCTTCAGTGTAGTAAAGTCAAGAAAGTTTATTGTCATGTGTCCCAGATAGGACAATGAAATTCTTGCTTTGCTTCAGCACAACAGAGTATTGCAGGCATTAATACAGAACAGATCAGTGTGTCCATATAGCATAGACCATAAATACACACACATAAATACACAGATAAAGGCTGTTATAGATCTGAGTTTGTTTGAAGTTGAGTTTAATAGCCTGATGGCTGTGGGGAAGTAGCTATTCCTGAACCTGGACGTTGCAGTCTTCAGGCTCCTTTACCTTCTACCTGAAGGTAGCGGGGAGATGAGTGTGTGGCCAGGATGTTGTGGGTCTTTGATGATACTGCCAGCCTTTTTGAGGCAGCGACTGGGATAGATCCCCTCGATGGAAGGGAGGTCAGAGCCGATGATGGACTGGGCAGTGTTTACTACTTTTTGTAGTCTCTTCCTCTCCAGGACGCTCAAGTTGCCGAACCAAGCCACGATGCAACCGGTCAGCATGCTCTCTACTATGCACCTGTAGAAGTTAGAGAGAGTCCTCCTTGACAAACCGACTCTCCGTAATCTTCTCAGGAAGTAGAGGCGCTGACGTGCTTTCTTTGTAATTATATCCGTGTTCTCGGACCAGGAGAGATCTTCAGAGAGATGCACGTCCAGGAATTTGAAGCTCTTGACCCTTTCCACCATCGACCCATTGATATAAATGGAGCTGTGGGTCCCCATCCTACCCCTTCCAAAGTCCACAATCAGTTCCTTGGTTTTGTTGGTGTTGAGAGTCAGGTTATTGTGTTGGCACCATATGGACAGTTGCTCGATCTCACTTCTATACTCTGACTGACTCATCCCCATCAGTGATACGTCCCACAACAGTGGTGTCGTCAGCGAACTTGATGATAGAGTTCGCACTGTGATTGGCTACGCAGTCATGAGTGTAGAGTGAGTACAGCAGGGGGCTGAGCACGCAGCCTTGAGGTGCTCCCGTGCTGATTGTTATTGAGGCTGACACATTTCCACCAATACGGACAGACTGTGGTCTGTGAATGAGGAAGTCGAGGATCCAATTGCAGAGGGATGCGCAGAGACCCAGATCTGACAGTTTGGTAACAAGCTTGGAGGGGATGATTGTGTTAAATGCCGAGCTGTAGTCAATGAATAACAGCCTGACATATGTGTTTTTGTTGTCCAAGTGGTCCAGAGCGGAGTGGAGAGCCAGCGAGATTGCATCCACCGTTGATCTGTTGTGGCGGTAAGCGAACTGCAGTGGGTCCAGGTTTTTGTCGAGGTAGGAGTTGATTTGCTCCATGATCAACCTCTCAAAGCACTTCATCACCACCGGCGTTAGTGCCACAGGTCGTATTTGCCTCCCCCACAACACACCACCCTCTGTGTGAAATACAAAACACAAGGAACTGCAGATGCTGGAATCTTGAAAAAAACACAAAGTGCTGGATGTCAGGAAGCATCTGTGGAGGGAATGAACTGACGATAGACAATAGGTGCAGGAGGAGGCCATTCGGCCCTTTGAGCCAATCAATGTGATCATGGCTGATCATCCCCAATCAGTACCCCATTCCTGCCTTCTCCCCATATCCCCTGACTCCACTATATTTAAGAGCCCTATCTAGCTGGTAACGTTTCAGATCAAGACACTTCTTCAGAGTCTGAAGAAAGGTCCCGACCCAAAACGTCACCTGCCCATTTGCTCCGCAGATGCTGCCTGACCCGCTGAGTTCCTCCAACACTCTGTGTTTCACTCATACTTAAATCCAATGATATATTAACCATATAAACCATATAACAATTACAGCACAGAAACAGGCCATCTCGGCCCTACAAGTTCGTGCCGAACAACTTTTTTCCTCTTAGTCCCAACTGCCTGCACTCATACCATAACCCTCCATTCCCTTCTCATCCATATGCCCATCCAATTTATTTTTAAATGATACCAACGAACCTGCCTCCATCACTTCCACTGGAAGCTCATTCCACACCGCTACCACTCTCTGAGTAAAGAAGTTCCCCCTCATGTTACCCCTAAACTTCTGTCCCTTAATTCTGAAGTCATGTCCTCTTGATTGAATCTTCCCTACTCTCAGTGGGAAAAGCTTGTTCACATCAACTCTGTCTATCCCTCTCATCATTTTAAACACCTCTATCAAGTCCCCCCTTAACCTTCTGCGCTCCAGAGAATAAAGACCTAACTTATTCAACCTTTCTCTGTAACTTAGTTGTTGAAACCCAGGCAATATTTGGTTTAATTCAATTGTGATTTAATTTCCAATTACCTGACCTCCTGTTGCCGAACTCCGTGTTTTTTGTTGACAAGTTGAGCAAACGTTAAATATGCAGTATATTATTCATGTCACTCACATTGATTTTGAGAAGTTATATATTCACCCTCGACAACAAGCAAGGTCAACTCTCCCACTATTTGGCAGTCTGATTCCCACACAGCAAGTGTGTAGACCAACAGTGCCTGAAACTGTAAAATATTTCTACACATGCGAAATGTCATTGCAATAACTCATGTGAAATGTGGCCAGCCAATTCACATTTCAATTCAATTTTTCACTAAAACTGCATTCAATCAAATTCTCTCACATCACAGAGTCACAGAGTTGGTCGCAAGGTAAGCTAATCCACGAGCTACCTGGTTTTTAAATTCTATCCTATAGCCAGTCATGCGGGCGTGGGAACAAGTCTTTACACCCACCGAGTCCACGCTCGCCATCGATCACCCGCGCATATAACATATAACATATAACATATAACAATTACAGCACGGAAACAGGCCACCTCGGCCCTACAAGTCCGTGCCGAACAACTTTTTTTCCCCTTAGTCCCACCTGCCTGCACTCATACCATAACCCTCCATTCCCTTCTCATCCATATGCCTATCCAATTTATTTTTAAATGATACCAACGAACCTGCCTCCACCACTTCCACTGGAAGCTCATTCCACACCGCTACCACTCTCTGAGTAAAGAAGTTCCCCCTAAACTTCTGTCCCTTAATTCTGAAGACATGTCCTCTTGTTTGAAACACACACTAGTCATATAAAAGTATAAAAGGATCTGGACAAGCTAGATGCAGGAAAAAAGTTCCCAATGTTGGGCCAGTCCAGAACCAGGGGCCACACAGTCTTAGAATAAAGGGGAGGTCATTTAAGACTGAGGTGAGAAAAATAACTTTTTCACCCAGAGAGTTGTGAGTTTGTGGAATTCCCTGCCACAGAGGTAGTGGAATAGGTGACGTTTCGGGTCGAGACCCTTCTTCTCGAAGGAATAGGCGACGTTTCGGGTCGAGACCCTTGCGGGTCTCGACCCGAAACGTCGCCTATTCCTTCGCTCCATAGTTGTGTTATATCTTAGAATAAAGGGGAGGCCATTTAAGACTGAGGTGAGAAAAAACATTTTCACCCAGTGAGTTGTGAATGTGTGGAATTCCCTGCCACAGAGGGCAGTGGAGGCCAAGTCACTGGATGGATTTAAGAGAGAGTTAGATAGAGCTCTAGGGGCTAGTGGAGTCAAGGGATATGGGGAGAAGGCAGGCACGGGTTATTGATAGGGGACGATCAGCCATGATCACAATGAATGGCGGTGCTGGCTCGAAGGGCCGAATGGGCTCCTCCTGCACCTATTGTCTATGTTAGTTCCACATTAGCCCACCTTTCCTCGAACACCCCTCTACCACAAATCCCGTTTCTTCTCCGCATTTTTAACCGCGGAGCATCCTGGACAATACATCTCACCCCCTCCGTGACACACACTGGTCAACCTGAGGAGCACCTTCAGCAACAGACTGGTCCCACCAAGATGCAGCACAGAACGCCACAGGAGATCCTTCCTCCCTGTGGCTATCAAACTGTACAACCTCCTCCCCCTTCTGTACTGGGCTAGACCGAGACCGACTCCCCGGGTCTTCTCCCAACTCCAAAGGTGTACAGGTGCGAGGAGCGCCCGGAGGAAACCCACGCGGTCACGGGGAGAACGTGCAAACTCCACACAGGCAGCCCCCGAGGTTATAAACCATTGATCGAAGTGAAAGATCTCATGATCTGATATTTTGTCCGCAAATGTACAAATGTGCAGCATAAATTATTTGCATGCCTGGTGCATGGTGATCTGTGCCGGGGGAAAAAACCCAACATTCATCATTAGACCTTGCAGAAGGAAAAGCTGTTGCAACTCCTGCAGTTGCCAGGGTTTCAGATGAAGAAACTAATACAGGGCTCGATCCGAAACGTCGCCTATTCCTTCGCTCCATAGATGCTGCCTCTTCTGACTCATAGAGGCTACCCATCTTATAACCATATAACAATTACAGCACGGAAACAGGCCATCTCGGCCCTTCTAGTCCGTGCCGAACACTTATTCTCCCCTAGTCCCATATACCTGCATTCAGACCATAACCCTCCATTCCCTTCCCATCCATATAACTATCCAATTTATTTTTAAATGATACCAATGAACCTGCCTCCACCACCTTCACTGGAAGCTCATTCCACACAGCCACCACTCTCTGAGTAAAGAAGTTCCCACTCATGTTACCCCTAAACTTCAGTCCCTTAATTCTCAAGTCATGTCCCCTTGTTTGAATCTTCCCTACTCTCAGTGGGAAAAGCTTTTCCACGTCAACTCTGTCTATCCCTCTCATCATTTTAAAGATCTCGATCAAGTCCCCCCTTAACCTTCTGCGCTCCAGAGAATAAAGCCCTAACTTGTTCAACCTTTCTCTGTAACTTAGTTGCTGAAACCCAGGCAACATTCTAGTAAATCTCCTCTGTACTCTCTCTATTTTGTTGACATCCTTCCGATAATTCTGACTGATGAAGAAATAGGTGACGTTTCAGGTCGAGACCCGGAAGGGTCTCGACCTGAAACGTCGCCTATTCCTTCGCTCCATAGATGCTGCCTCGCCCGCTGAGTTCCTCCCAGCATTTTTATCTACCTTCCATTTTTCCAGCATCTGCAGTTTCTTCTTAAGGAACATAGTATGTGTTATTACAGAGATGCTGATGTATGTGGGGTGGGGGGGGGGGGGGGGGGGGGGGGGGGTGGGGGGGGGGGGGGGGGGGGAGGGGGAAGAGAGCCACGATGACAAGAATCCTTGGCTTAAGTAACGAGCCATCATATAGCTCACCTCAACGTATTTTATATTCCATTGGAAGATTGATAAGTTGTTATCTCCAGCCTCCTGTCAGTCTGCGATACGCAACAGTGCTGTTTTCCCCGGCTGTCAGGAGAAGCAACTATCTTTTGTGGAGTCACAAGCGACTGCAGAAACTGAGCCAAGCCTCTGGGATTCACCCTGTTGCTCTCATACACAAGTATAAACATATAAGTACCAAGTAGCCTTTATTGTCATGCAGACTTTTCCGTCTGAACGAAATTTCGTGGCTTGCAGACACAACATACAATAAAATAACAGAACACACACTAAACACAATTTAACATCCACCACAATGAGTCGACCAGGTCCTCCTCACTGTGATGGAAGGCAAAAGTCTTAAAGTCCTTGTCTCTTCCCTCCTTGTTCACCCTCTGCGTTGAGACGATCCAGGCCTCCGATGTTGTTACCCCACCGGGCGATGGTAAGTCCCGTGGCTTGCAAAAGTATTCATACCCCTTGAAGTTTTCCACATTTTGTCACGTTACAACCACAAACGTAAATGTATTTTATTGGGATTTTATGTGATAGACCAACACAAAGTGGCGCATAATTGTGAAGTGGAAGGAAAATGATACATAGTTTTCACATTTTTTTACAAATAAAAAACTGAAAAGTGTGGCGTGCAAAAGTATTCAGCCCCCTTTACTCTGATACCCCTAAATAAAATCCAGTGCAACCAATTGCCTTCAGAAGTCACCTAATTAGTAAATATAGTCCACTTGTATGTAATCTAATCTCAGTATAAATACAGCTGTTCTGTGAAGGCCTCAGAGGTTTGTTAGAGAACATTAGTGAACAAACAGCATCATGAAGCCCAAGGAACACACCAGACAGGTCAGGGATAAAGTTGTGGAGACGTTTAAAGCAGGGTTAGGTTATAAAAAAAATATCCCAAGCTTTGAACATCTCACGGAGCACTGTTCAATCCATCTTCCGAAAATGGAAAGAGTATGGCACAACTGCAAACCTACCAAGACATGGCCGTCCACCTAAACTGACAGGCCGGACAAGGAGAGCATTGATCAGAGAAGCAGCCAAGAGGCCCATGGTAACTCTGGAGGAGCTGCAGAGATCCACAGATCAGGTGGGAGAATCTGTCCATAGGACAACTATTAGTCGTGCACTCCACAAATCGGGCCTTTATGGAAGAGTGTGGCAAGAAGAAAGCCATTGGTGAAAAAAAGCCATAAGAAGTCCCGTTTGCAGTTTGCTACAAGCCATGTGGGGGACACAGCAAACATGTGGAGGAAGGTGCTCTGGTCAGATGAGACCAAAATTGAAGTTATTGGCCTAAATGCAAAACGCTATTTGTGGCGGAAAACTATCACTGCACATCACCCTGAACACACCATCCCCACTGTGAAACATGGTGGTGGCAGCATCATGCTGTGGGGATGCTTTTCTTCAGCAGGGACAGGGAAGCTGGATGGAGCCAAATACAGGGCAATCTTGGAAGAAAACCTGTTAGAGTCTGCAAAAGACTTGAGACTGGGGCGGAGATTCACCTTCCAGCAGGACAACGACCCTAAACATACAGCTACAATGGAATGGTTTAGATCAAAGCATATTCATGTGTTAGAATGGCCCAGTCAAAGTCCAGACCTAAATCCAATTGAGAATCTCTGGCAAGACTTGAAAATTGGTGTTCACAGACGCTCTCCATCCAATCTGACTGAGCTTGAGCTATTTTGCAAAGAAGAATGGGCAAAAATGTCAGTCCCTAGATGTGCAAAGCTGGTAGAGACATACCCCAAAAGACTTGCAGCTGTAATTGCAGCGAAAGGTGGTTCTACAAAGTATTGACTCAGGGGGGCTGAATACTTTTGCACGCCACAATTTTCAGTTTTTTATTTGTAAAAAAAATTTGAAAACCATGTATCATTTTCCTTCCACTTCACAATTATGCACCACTTTGTGTTGGTCTATCACATAAAATCCCAATAAAATACATTTACGTTTGTGGTTGTAACGTGACAAAATGTGGAAAAGTTCAAGGGGTATGAAAACTTTTGCAAGCCACTGTAAGTCCCGCGGCTGAATCCGAGCATCGCGAACGGGCCGGTTCAAACTCCGCGGCCCGGGGTGGTCGAAGCTGTTGTTGCGGGAGCTCCGGAGAACAGGTCGCCAACCTGGGACCCGCGAGCTCCCGACGATGTCGTCCACTGGGCCCGCGGCCGAGCCTCCGAGGCTCCGAAGATGTGTCTGGTGCTGCCACCCCATCGCTGTGGGCTTCAAAGCCCAGACTGACACAGAGGAGACTTGTCTCCTGTATTCTTTTATTATTTAATATATAATAATAAGGAACTGCAGATGGTGGTTTATAGGAGCAAAGAGTTCCTTCTGCAGTTGTACAGGGCCCTGGTGAGGCCACACCTGGAGTATTGTGTACAGTTTTGGTCCCCTAATTTGAGGAAGAACTTTCTTGCTATTGAGGGAGTGCAGCGTAGGTTTACAAGGTTAATTCCCGGGATGGCGGGACTGTCATATGCTGAGAGAGGGGAGCAGCTGGGCTTGTACACTCTGGAGTTTAGTAGGATGAGAGGGGATCTCATTGAAACATATAAGATTGTTATCGCTAGGGGCAGGAAACATGTTCCCAATGTTGGGGGAGTCCAGAACCAGGGGCCACACAGTTTTAGAATAAGGGGTAAGCCATTTAGAACGAAGATGGGGAAACACTTTTTTTCACAGAGAGTGGTGAGTTAGTGGAATTCTCTGCCTCAGAGGGTGGTGGAGGCAGGTTCTCAGGATGCTTTCAAGAGAGAGCTAGATAGGGCTCTTAAAAATAGCGGAGTCAGGGGATATGGGGAGAAGGCGGGAACGGGGTACTAATTGGGGATGATCAGCCATGATCACATTGAATGGCGGTGCTGGCTCGAAGGGACGAATGGCCTCCTCCTGCACCTGTTGTCTATTGTCTATAATGGACCATTTCCTGCTAATTCCATCCCTGGTACTTTTCTTAAACACGTCCAAAACCACCAAACGATGTATTATTTTGTTCCTGCCATTCTACATTACAATCTAACTTTCCCCCACACTGGAACGGCCACACAAACGACATTAATACCGTTATGTGTATAACTGAATCGTGCCAACTACTTAGATGTTTATTGGACCACAGAGGGCATCTGTTATTTATGGTGCAAGTTTAGAGATACAGCACGGAAACAGGCCCTTCGGCCCACCGAGTCCGTACTGACCAGCGATCGCCCGTTCACAGACTAGTTCCATGTTATCCCACTTTCCCATCCACTCCCCACAGATTTACGGAGAAACCAATTAACCTACAAACCCGCACGCCTTTGGGATGAGGGAGGAAAACACGTGCGGCCACAAGGAGAACGTGCAAACTCCACACGCGCGGACAGCACCCGAGGTCAGGATCGAACCCGGGACCCTGGCGCGGTGAGGCAGCAGTTCCACCCGCCGTGCCACCGTGTTGCCCTGTTTATTTTTTAGCATTTTAATGGGAACAGCACAATTCTCACCTCCACCCCCAAATCAACACTCTCCTCCACAGAGCCAAGTACATCCTCGAACAACGAACGGCAGCAGCTCTTGTTTCAAAGTCGACAGTTCAGCTTGGAAAGGGTTTCCGGTGGGCGGCGCGGCTCTGGTCAGCAGCGGCCTCTGCAGTTTTGTCCGCGTTTTATTATTTTTGTCTGTCTGTGTTTTAAATGTAGTTTTTGTTATTTTTTTGTTGGGGTGTGTGTGGGGGGGGGGTGGGGGTGGGGGTGGGGGGGGGGGGGGGTGGGGGGGAGGGGGAAACTTTTAAAATCTCTCCCTGCACGGGAGACACGACCTTTTCTCGTCGGGTTTCCGTTGTCGTTGGGGCCGCAACGAGGAGCGGCCTCCAACAGGAAGAAGCCGGGGACTCTGGTGCTACTCACCGTCGCCGTCGGCCGAGTCCGGAGCGGTTGGAGCGGTGGTGGAGCGCTCCTGCTGCTGCTGCTGCTGCTGCTGCTGATGCGAAGGCTGCTGCTGCGGGTCTGTGGACGACGGCGCCGGGAGCCCACGGCTCCCTGGAGGGAGACCGCTTTTCAGGGCTCCTGCAACGGCGACTTCCCCCGCCCGAGTTGTGGGGTCGAAGAGCTCCTGGAGCGGGGCCTGACACCACTGCCCCGCGCGGCTGGAATGGCCGCGGGACTCTGCGAGCGCACACCGGGGGCTCCAACACCAAGACCCGGTGTGCGACCTCGCACCACCCGGCGTGGCTTCAATGGCCGCGGGACAATCGCCATCGCCAGCCGGGGGCTTTGACTTTGACTCTGACATCGGGGGGGGGGGGGGGGAGAGTGCAGTGGAGAGATAAGTTTTTTTGGCCTTCCATCACAGCTATGTGATGGATGTTTATGTAAAATGTAATTATTGTTGTGTCTGGGGTCTATTTGTGTGTAATGTATGGCTGCAGAAACGGCATTTCGTTTGGACCTCCAGGGGTCCAAATGACAATTAAATTTACTCTTGACTCTCTCTTGACTCTTGACGTTTTAACCTGTACATGTGTCTGGGGGAGGATGTTTGTGTGAAAGCAGCAGTTCCCAAAAACTGCTCCAAGCACAAGACGTGAGACTCAGCACTAACTGGAGCAACAGCTCCGCATATTACACTTGGGCAACTTACACCTTTGGGCAAATGGTCGGTCGCCTTTCACTGAATTTCTTCAACAACAGAATGGTTGAACACAAATTTAAAACCGATGCCAGGGATGGGTGAGGGGGGGGGGGGGGGGGGGGGGGGGGGGGGGGGGGGGGGGTGGGGCATATCTCCATCTTCTTTTTATTTCTCTCCTTTCCTCTCTCGCACGTCTTTGGTAGTTTAAGGATCTTTTCTTTTCTTATTTTCATTTTTTCGTCTTTTTTTTTTCTTCATTCTTTTTCTTTTTTCGCTTTTTTTTTTTCGTTGATTCATGT